>NC_091951.1:161803294-162022536 GCF_031021105.1 Erythrolamprus reginae | reverse complement strand
CATATGAATTTTCATCACATGAACATGGAGATGCCACTATGGTCCTAAGTATGAAAAACGATCTTGAGCCACTTTTACAGTGTTGTTGTAATTTCAAATGGTCACTAAATGAATTGTTGTAAATCGAGGACTACCTATAGTGAAGAAGACAAGGTGTGGGGGAGGAAGGTGTTGGGAACCAGAGGAATGGTTCCTGCTGAAGGCAGAAAAATTACTTCTGATTACTAATGAATAGAATAGAATAGAATAGAACAGTGATGGCAAAGCTATGGCACGGGTGCCACAGATGGCACATGGAACAGTATCTGCTGGCACATGAGCTGTTGCCCAAGCTCAGCTCCAATGTGCATGTGTGTGCCAGCCAGCTGATTTTTGGCTCACACAGAGGCTCTGGAAGGGAATTTTTTACTTCCAGAGAGCCTATGAGGGGTGGGGGCGTTTTTACTCTCCCCCAGCTCCAGGGAAGCCTTTGTAGCCTGGGGAGGTCAAAACTAGGCCCACCAGAAGTTGGGAAACAGGCCATTTTCAGGCTCCAGGGAGCCACTGGGGGTGGAAGCTGTTTTTGCCCCCCTCAGGCATTGAATTATGGATGTCGGCACTCACGCATGCGCGATAGCGCATGCCCATGCTTTTTGGCATCCAAGAAAAAAAAAAAGGGGTGCCATCACTAGAATAGAATTTTATTGGGCAAGTGTGATTGGACACACAAGGAATTTTTCTTGGTGCACATGCTCTCAGTGTACATAAAAGAAAAGATACGTTCATCAAAAATCATAAGGTACAACATTTAATGATACTTCGGGTACAAATAAGCAATCCAATCATATTAGGAACCCGTCAATATAAATTCTAGGGATACAAGCAACAAAGTTACAGTCACAGTCATTTTTGGGAGGAGGTGGGTGATGGGAATGGTGATAAGATTAATAGCAGTGCAGACTTAGTAAATAGTTTGACAGTGTTGAGTGAATTATTTGTTTAGCGGAGTGATGGTGTATGGGGGAAAACTGTTCTTGTGTCTAGTTGTCTTGGTTGTACAGTGCTCTATAGCATCGTTTTGAGAGTAGGAGTTGAAACAATTTATGTGCAGAGTGCAAGGGGTCAGTAAATATTTTCACAGCCATATTTTTGACTCTTGCAGTATACAGATCCTCAATGAAAGGCAGGTTGGCAGTAATTTCTGCAGTTCTGATTGTCCTCTAAAGTCTGTATCTGTCTTGTTGGGTTGCAGAACCGAACCAGACAGTTATAGAGGTGCAGATGACAGACTCAATGATTCCTCTGTAGAACTGTATCAGCCGCTCTTTGGGCAGTTGAGCTTCTTGAGTTGGCACAGAAAGAACATTTTCTGTTGTTCTGTGGGATAATGAGGGATAATGGGAGAAAGTGTTTCTTTCAGAATGTTTCTGCCTGCAGCACTTTGCCCTCCTGGGATTCTACTCTTTGCAACTAACCCCGGGAAAGAACAGCTGCTGGGATGCAAAGACTTCCAGGGTATTAGTTGGCAGCTTGGCCTACGGGGAGGCAATGAGATTGGCATTGTTATCAGAAAGGAAATTGTCTGGTTATTGGCTGGGGAAAAGTACTGAAGCTTGGAAAACTTAGAAAAGTGTATGGGAGGCCCAGTCCAAAAAGAGAATTTAAGCCACCCATACTATATTTTGTGGCTTTACTTGATGCTTCTCCAGAGGGGGAAATGCATATTTACTTACTTACTTACTTTTACTTACTTACTTACTTACTTACTTACTTACTTACTTACTTACTTACTTACTTACTTACTTACTTACTTACTTACTTACTTACTTACTTCCATCTATCTATCTATCTATCTATCTATCTATCTATCTATCTATCTATCTATCTACCTATCTATCTATTTGGAATATATGCCGCCCCTCTCCATGGACTCGGGGCGGCTTACAAGATTTCAATAAAAAATACAATATATAAAACACATCTAACATTCAAATACATGCTACAACATCCTACACAATATATATTTAATATATATTTAATAGAATTTATTTAATTCTCACTGGTTGTACATGACTCTTCATGAAAATAATTCTACCTGTTCTCTTCACAGTCCAAGGTTATGACACAATAGAAACATAGAAACATAGAAGACTGACGGCAGAAAAAGACCTCATGGTCCATCTACTCTGCCCTTATACTATTTCCTGTATTTTATCTTACAATGGATATAAGTTTATCCCAGGCATGTTTAAATTCAGTTACTGTGGATTTACCAATCATGTCTGCTGGAAGTTTGTTCCAAGGATCTACTACTCTTTCAGTAAAATAATATTTTCTCATGTTGCTTTTGATCTTTCCCCCAACTAACTTCAGATTGTGTCCCCTTGTTCTTGTGTTCACTTTCCTATTAAAAACACTTCCCTCCTGAACCTTATTTAACCCTTTAACATATTTAAATGTTTCGATCATGTCCCCCCTTTTTGGAATCATTGTTCTCATGATATAGAATAAGTCTTACTATTCTACTTGCTGGGTACAAAGCATGTCCCAAATGGGATGGACTTGATAAATCACATGGACAAATTCAGGGTTGTCTCATTTTCCCAGATATCTTGGAATAAAACAGGGCTGTTCTTTATTTTAAAAATAAAATAACACATTTAAATGATGTTGTAATATTTAAAAATATTGTAATGTTGTATAAGTTTGAATGCAGATTTGAATACACCTGCCTATTCAAACAGTACTTTTGACATACATAGAAGGAAATCTAATGCATTTCTATGCATTAATAATTTTTCATTATTTATATTTATGAGAGACAGACACACACAGAGAGAGAGAGAGAGAGAGAGAGAGAGAGAGATTTTATATCGGTGAGCACTGATAACATTACCTAGTTTGGGTAATGAAATGCCTGCAAAAAATCAGCCAAGTTCAGAAAGCACCAAAGACCCTTCAGTTCAACTTTGAGATAGAGATCATCTCCTTCATTGACTCCTGTTTTAATCTTTTTTTCCTCTCCACAAGTCTTGGGTCCATATTTTCTTACCATGCCCTTCTTTCTTTTCTAGTTAACCTCTCTTCCCACTTCATTCTTGTTCTTTTAATATTCCAGGTATTAGGGAAAGCTGCAAATGAGAATGGATTGCAGAGTTTTTAATGAGTCTTAAAATCAGATCAGATTACTGTATTGCCAAATATGCAGTGTGGACAATGAACTTAATGTCTTGCTGTTTACCACTTAAACAGACAGACAGAAGCCCCATTCAGACATCCATTATCTGAGAATACTCTAAACATGAAACTCCAGATACATCCCCCAATGACGTTACTTTAATGATGTCATCTGTTGCAAGCACCCATGGGAGGACTGTGAACATCTGCATAGGGAAGCATTGTGCACACAGCTTCCATGTGAGCCAAGACTGTGCATTACATCAGTTAGATCTGTACCCATGTGGAGTCTATCTTAGCTTCATGGCTGCAGATATTCTTGCTGAATGTCTGAATACCTGCAGCAGTAACATCAGAGAGATGTATGTGTGG
The DNA here is from genome assembly GCF_031021105.1 of Erythrolamprus reginae. Taxonomy (NCBI): domain Eukaryota; kingdom Metazoa; phylum Chordata; class Lepidosauria; order Squamata; family Dipsadidae; genus Erythrolamprus; species Erythrolamprus reginae. Next base: position 162,019,008 of record NC_091951.1, on the reverse strand, counting down.
TTATTATTCAGAATTCACATACATTGAGCACTGTGGATGATAAGTGCCTGAACGGAGCTATAGAGTTAGTTACTCAAGTGTTAGTTGAATTAAGCAGTCTATTGTTGAAAATACCTTTCTCTTTATATTACTGATATTAACTCATCAGTATAGCCCCCGGTCTCCTGCCTGCTTTGCTGTGGCTTCTTCCTTCTCTGCACCATAAAATGTTAAAAGAAATAACAGAAAGACACTGTCGACTAGCGGACAATGCTTAAAGGCAGAAGAAACTACCACTTATAAAGCTTACGTTGGATAAGAGCCAATGTAATTCAAGGCCTTATGAGTCATCTCTCACTGATGCTTTCGCTTGGGAAGTACAGCCCAGATACCGTTTGGAAAATGAAATAACCCAAAGAGCAGAAATATATGCAAATAAATCTAGAGAAGACTAGCAGCACAATGGGGTTTTTTTTCCTGTTGATGGTATTTCGTAGTGAAATACCTCTGTGGACCCAACTATATGGAAAAATTGATGCCTGCTTTCACTTAAAGTATGTGCAACTACACAAGGACTCAAATAGAAGTGTTTACAAAAAGATGTTCTAAATGCATCGGGCTATATTGGCTCACACCAAACTGGTATGTTTGGGATGAAATCCAATATCATCTGACTCACATTATGTGACTTTTTATCACCTTAGTTGGGAACATGTCAATGTAACAAAAAAGAGAAATTTAAGGAAAGTCAAATGTTTCTGACAGCAGAACTTAAGAACCAAAGAGCTGAACAGGAACTTTAAAAGACACCAGATCTGAGCACAGACCTATTTTAGCTCATATTGTTTATGCTATCAATTATCAAGAGGCATTGTTCCAAGCCCTACTTGGAGATGTCAAGGAATTGAATTGGGACCTTCTGAATGTAAATCATGCACTATTGCTGGGTTATGAATGGTGAATCTGTGCATGAAGAGTAGCTATTGGACATAGTCCACAAAAGAGTGAAACATGTGCAAAAGACAGCATGAATTTCAGACCTTGCCTGCTTAACCTCCTCAACTAATATTGGAAAATGTGCAGAACTGAATCTGTAAATCAGCGATGGCATACATTACGCTCTACAGTTAATGCACATACTCTATGCTTAAGGATGCATATGAATACTGTAATGTATGAAATGCCTGTAATCAATTTGTATTTTTTGGCAGCACCAGGCAGTTATCCATATTGAATAGGCAGTTTGCAAAAAACCCTTTTCCATGCTGCCTCTATCCCAGGTTTTATTTATACATATTCACCAGTCATCTCACATTTGTGCCATCATCAACCTAGATGCAATTAATCTGGAGTGAACCCCATTAAGGCTTGTGGAGTTGCTGCCAAATGAATGAATGGAAGATCCTAGCATATTGCCCCAGTGCTGAAAGCTCATTTACCAGCATATAATACTCATAATGACCGAATGAGGATATACGTCTTCCTTTTTATCTTAGAGTCTTCCCTCTGTTGCATAGAAAGATACATGAGAAGAATGGCTCCTGAAAGCAGAAAGGAGGCATGAGGAAGATGGCCATACTGCTACAGAAGAGCCAAAGCTTGTTATATAATGGATTTATCATATGTAATTCTACATTTAGCTGTATCTTTCATAAGTAATGTTTAAGCCGCCTGTGACTCCTGGAGATGACATGGAAAGGGGCATGAATAGGTGATTTTTCTGAGCAGCAATACATGAATGTTTTGCCATTGTACCTTCTAGGTACAACATATAATTTTTCTGATAGAGGAGAATACAGCATTGGTAGAAATATTTGGGTAATTGTTTCATTACCCAAACTAGATAACCTCATCAATAGCACTGAAATGTCTGCCAGAAAACAACCAAAAAAACCACGGAGCCCTCAAATCATCTGTCTATTTGATGAATTATTTGATTTCTAGAGTGCAAGGCTAATTTCTACAAGGTTGTATCTGGTCAGCCTTAGATGTTCCCCTGCAAAACCTTTCCGTGAATATGAATCAGTCCAAAGGAAGAGGTAGGCAGGGGAAATCTTCCCTCCCATTACAGGCATAGCATTGTCAAATCCTCATTTCCCTTCCTTTTCTTTCTCTATCATCTAAGCCACTTGACTCATGAACCTGAATGCAAATCTTACATTAAAAATACATAATAAAGGGTCCTTAATTAAAATATCTTAATGAGAGTGCCCTAGCGGTGTTGATGTGGCCTCATCAGGGAACTGGAGGTCACTGCATCTTCACATTTAGGATCTTGAGTCCATATTGCTGGTGGTGTACATTTTTGTATGCTTTACTTTTCACAGCTTTTTGCCTTTGCTTCCCACTCTAGATAATTAAAAAAAAAAACAGGAAAGAAGGAACCTGTAGGGGAACAAATGTGAAAAAGGGGGAAATGAGGAAATTATATTTTCAATAGAGAAAGACTGTTAACCAACGATATGCATGCTTTGTGCAGCTGAACACAAACCAGCCCTCAGTATGTTCTGGAGAAACTTTATAGTGATGTAGCCAGCTATCAATCTGGATTCCTTTTCTTAGAGCAAGGCTAGCCAACTAGTGCCCTTAGAAGTTTCCTTTAAGGTTCAACATGCATTCTCCTTGGAAATCAGATGACCAGTTGATTGGTTGGCTACCAAAACATAATGTCTGCTGTCAAGAAAGGCAAAGAGAAGATTACTGATTTCCTTCTCCTAATAGTAGCAAAACTCAGTAATTTGAAGTGGTTCATTGGGACAAAGGAGGAAGTGATCTGGCTCAAGATCTCAGGTTATCTGTTGTCAACTGCCACGAGTAACAGAGGAGTTTGCAGAGTGGGTGGTGAGAAGCAGTGTAACAACGCGGTTTCCCTCCAGCACCATTGTTCAGGAAATAAATTGTTTGTTTGTTTGTTTGTTTATTTATTTATTTATTTGTCATACAAATATAGTATTGTAGTATGTTTACAGTAATATAAATATAAAGTAGAGATAGAAAAGATAAAAAAGACATTAGGACAGGAACGGTAGGCACAAAGGTGCACTTATGCACGCGGTCTATTGTAGATAATGTAAGGTTGAACATTTTGGGATTGGAGGAAGAAATAACAATTGTCTGTGTGAGTGTGTGTGTGTGGGGAGGAGAGAGATGTGGATATAAATATGTAGGCATGCTTAAATCTTTAGCCTCTGAGTTGTGTTCAGGCAACAAATAGGGCTGAACGTTTTACCCATCTGTGCCCTAGAGCTGCAACATTCTCTTTTTCACAAAATCTTTTATAAAAGTTGGGGGGGGGGAACAAGACCCAAACTTGGGTGACTATTGAACATTTCATCTTTTTTTCAATTGGAAATAACATCATGAGACGCACTTGGTGTTGGGATTCTTCTGTAATGGGCTTGGGGAGGAAAGGGTTGTCCAGCAACCTATTCTATTTTGAAGTGCCTTGGATTTTCTCACCACTTGTATCCTTTTCTTTCTCACAAAGGACCCATGAAAGAGAAAAAGATGGAAGAATGAGATAAAACCTTTGAGCTAGGAGTCTTCCTCTAACTAAAACAACATATTAGAATTATCTGCCCCTCTCTCAGATATAAAATTAGCTGGATTCAGGAAGGCAATGAAAACATGGCTTTTTTCCTCAGGTTAATTAATTAATTCATTAATTCATTAATTCATTCATTCATTCCTGCTGGAACTACAATGTTAAGTTAGGTGGACATATAAATCTTTCTTTCTTTTCTTTCTCCTTCCTTCCCACCTTCCTTCCTTCCTTCTTTCCTTCCTTCCTTCCTTCCTCTTATTGCCTTCAAATCAGTTTTTGACACCTGAAGACTGTGTGGATTATGCTCTGCAGTTTTCTGGGCAAGATTTTGAAAAGTGATATGTTATTGCCATCTTCCTGGCCACCTGAGAGTGATTTGCCCAAGATCATCCAACTGGCTTTACACCTAAGATGAAATTAGAACTTATAGAATCATAGAGCTGGAAGGACCTTAGAAGACTTGTAGTCCAATCCCCAGCCCAAGGCAGGAGTCCTTATACCATCCGGGAAAAAGGTTGTCCAATCTTTTCTTGAAAACATTCAGCAATGGTGCACTCACAGCTCCAGGAGACAAGTGTTCCATCAAGTAATCATGTTCACTGTCAGCAAATTCCCTCTTAGTTCCAGCTTGAATCTCCTTCTGATGAGCTTCCACCCATTGCTGCTTGCCTTGCCCTTAGGAGTTATGGAGAATAAATCAATGTCCTTTCCCCTGTGACAGCTCTTCAGGTATTGGAAGGCTGCTATATTCACAGTCCCTTGGTTTCTAGCCTGGTTTAATTTAACTACTACACTAGGAGTGAACTGAAAAATTTCCCTACTGATTCTGTGGCTGTGGCTTGGTGGATATGATGTGGTTTTGTGGGTGTGGCAGGGGAAGAATACTACAAAATCTTTTCCCACCCCACTCCAGAGGAAGGATTTATTTGTTTATTTGTTGATTGATTGATTGATTGATTGATTGATTGATTGATTGATTGATTGATTGGACTTATATGCTGCCACTCTCTGTGGACTCAGGGCGGATACTGCAAAATCCCCATTCCCTCCCCACTCCAGGGGAAGGATACTGCAAAATCCCCATTCCCTCCCCACTCCAGGGGAAGGATACTGCAAAATCCCCATTCCCTCCCCACTCTGGGGCCAGCAAGAGGTTGTACTTGCCAGTTCTCCAAACTACTCAAAATTTCTGTTACTAAATTTTACTGAGTCCTTCAGGATTGGGCAGCATAGAAGTCAAATAAATCAACTACTCAAACTTTCTGTTACTGGTTCTCCAGAACCGGTCAGAATCTGCTGAATGTTACCCCTGTACTAAACCAAACCAACTGTCTTTATTCTTTAAATACATTTTTTAAGAAAAGAATTATCCCTGCATTTTCATTTACAGCTGAAAATTTTACATGAGTATAGTACTCTTCTAAAAGAAGGGAAGCCTGCAGACTCCCAGTCACAGTGTGAAAACTCCATGTAAACAGAACAAAAGAAGGGAAGCCTGCAGACTCCCAGTCACAGTGTGAAAACTCCATGTAAACAGAACAAACAGATATGAACTGGGAGGAAAATAACCCCACCCAGTTCAATACCTGTGCAGCTAAAATGCCCAAATCCTTTTTCAGATTAAACAAAGCTAGGCTTAAAACATCTCTGTTTGTATGTGAGATTCATTGCAGACCGAGGCTGACCTGGTTTAATGGCTCATCCTTCCATATAGTCTGCAGTAAAATTACATTTGAAATACCAGCATGAGAGAGTTTGTATTAGCTGGCAGAAATGTCCGACCACAATTTCCCATCCAGTATTGGACTATCTGGGGAGGAGTAGCTACTGTAATGAAGAAAGAAAGCGAAGGAGCGTTGTGACAGACTACTCACCCTTAGGCAAGTCAGTATAGTTTCCCCATCTGTGAAATGGGGTTACTAGGATTTATCTACTTTCTTGGGGGGAATCTCAAAGGATTAATTTGTGCCAGTGTTATGATTACATTAAGTACATGGTGCCTGCTGCATAGATAACACGATTAGCAACTATTCTGCACAGTCACAGCTCGCTTCCGGGGATATTGTATCACATTCTGTGCAGCTGGGAAGAAATGACCCAGAGTAACAGGCAATTGAAAGCAGATTTATTGCCTTGGCTTTAGGTTATAAATCCTTGGCACCGAGTCTGCAACACTCGCAGTGTAACACAAGGGGGTGGTTGGTAGTTAGGCAGAAAGGGCGTTTCTAATATCAAGGCACTGTCCAGGCTTCGGAAAGGCGAAGGCATTGGAGATTTATCGCTTTTTAAAGGTCAGCAGGTACCACTGAGGCAGTCCTGATGTAGTCCTTTATAGGAGAGCCTGTAGAAAATGTGTCAGTGAACTCACACTTGAAGCCCGTTAAACTGGGTGTTGTTAAAAGACTCTTTCTGGAAGAACAATTGATTGTGATCCAGTGTCATGGAAAATTAACACCTTCCTACAAACAGGTCATTTCTATCTTCTACTTCCTGGATCTGTATTTGGATAGGTATCTGTGGGGGGGTTTTCAGTACCCAAACATATCCAGAGTTCCATTTTACATTCCCCGTCGTTCCTATTTGTTCATGATATTCACTAATGCTTGATAAAAAATATTGTTCCTGAATGTATAGGCTCCACTGCTTGAGTGGGGGATTGGACTAGAAGACCTTGTTCTGTTATTCAAAGGCAATAACACTTAGACTTATATACCACTTCATAGTGCTATGTAGCCCACTCTAAGCGGTTTACAGAGGCAGCATATAATCCCAACAATCTGGGTTTTACTCATTTTATTGACTTCAGAAAAAATGAAGGATTGAGACAATCCTGAACTGGTCAGGATCGAACTCCTGGCAGTGGGCAGAGTTAGCCTGCAATCTTGCATTCTAAACCCTTTGTCACCATGGCTTTTTCAACACCACTCCTAAAATCCTAAAGGCACTCCCAAATGTATTACAATATTCAGGCAGTCCTTGACTCACAACCATTTGTTTAGTGACCATTTACAGTTATGACAACATTGAAAAAAAGTGTCAAGGGATTATATTGCATTTAGGATTGTCACAGCATTGCCAAGGTCACATGATCAATATTCAGGCACTTGGGTTTTCGGTATGTAATTATGAGAACTGCAGCATTCCAGGGTCCTATGATCACCATTTATGACCTTCTGGCTTCAGACAAGCAGAGGGTATCTGGATTCACTTAAATCGGGCACAGCTCAATGGGAAATTCCAGTCCCAATGGTGGTCATAAATTGAGAACTACCTATATATATAACTATTCAGTGGTTTCTCTGCCTAAATGTTTGTAGGATTTATAAGCTGCATATAGAACAAACTGTAAATTCCTGTCCTGCCTCAGCCGCTCTTCTTTAAGGTATACAGTGTCAAATATATGACTACTTGCCTATTGGACTTTAGTTACTAATTTCTGCTTGATGCAATGATCTGCTGACTATTGAGCCTCGGTGGTGCAGTGGTTACAGTGCAGTACTGCAAGCTGCTTCTGCTGGCACCTGGCTATAGTTCACCAGTACAAATCTCACCACCGGCTTAAGGTTGACTCAGCCTTCCATCCTTCCGAGGTGGGTAAAATGAGGACCCAGACTGTTAGGGTTATAAAGCACGGTGAAGTGGTATATAAGTCTAAGTGCTATTGCTATCAGAGAACAATCCTGTTCTCTTGAAGCTACAGTGGCTAAGTAGAATGGTAAGAACAGGTAGTTTTTCAGCTTACGACCATTGAACCTGCAGTTATGGTCATAAGTCATTGCAGTTGTTAAATGGGTCGTCATGCAAGCATGTGTGAGTTTACAACCTTTTTTTGCAGTGATCATTAAGTGAACATGGCACATAAAGCTAATACAGTGGCTGCAAGTAATACCACTGGCATTAAAAAGGCTCATCTTTCACTAGATGTATGATTTTTGCCTGAAACTGGAAGTAAACACCAATTTCCCCCAAAAACACACTGTAAATCATGATCATGTGACTACTGGACACTACAAATGACTGTAAATGCAGGCTACTTGCCCAGTGCCCAAAATGCCATCATGTGAAAGCAGGAGCGTGGGGGGAGGGGTAGATGGTTCTTAGAACTTAGAAGCCAGCTTGCAAGTACCTACTTAGGACTTTGTTGTAACGTTGAAGATCCTTAGGCAACCAGTCATAAATCAAGGACTACCTGTAGATAAATCTTCAGAGATGAGAAAGCTTCGTCCGTCTTCCTAGATGACAGATATTTTCCACTAGAGAAAACAAACCCTAAAAGGATATTTCTCCAGGATGATAGAGCCTCGATGGTGCACTGGTTAGAGTGCTGTACTGCACTCTAATTCTGCTCATCATCGGCTGCCAGCAGTTTGGCAGATCGAATCTCAGTAGGCTCAAGGTTGACTCAGCCTTCCATCCTTCCAAGGTCAGTAAAATGAGGACCCAGATTGTTGGGAGCAATATGCTGACTCTCTGCAAACCACTTAGAGAGGGCCGTAAAGCATTGTGAAGTGGTATGAGTCTAAATACTAAGTCTAAATGCTATCTTCTTCTGATAACAAGGAGAGTCCTCCTAAGAGTGGGCAGGTTTTTTTAAAAAAAAAATGTAATTCAAGCATTAGGACTTCATGCAGATGGGTTTGTGATGCATGGGTAGCTTTCATGGTAGCTTCCCTGCCTGGTGCAAAGGTTGCAAACATCATGTGCTATTTAGAAAAGCTGTTGGGTAATGCCAGGGAAGCAGCTAAGCACCAATGATATTGGACAATGAAATTGGCATATCCCAGAAGCCAAAAATAGACAGTCATATGAGAATAAAGCTCAGGACCACCAAAGAAGACAGCTAAACAGGCAGAGCTCAGACATTTTAATGAGTCGACGAGATTGGGTAGGAACAAAGGAATTTGGAGTGGTGGGACACCAAACATGCACCTGAACCAAGAAGTAGAACCAGATTGCTGGTGAGTAACATCAAAGGGGAAAAATTGAAGCATGGTTTCCAGTGAGCCCTGTCACAAATGGACAAGCAGTAGGCTGCATTGGGTTGGGACAGAGGTAATGTTTCAGTAAATGCCTTTAAGAGCCAAGTTTAATGGAAAGACAACAATTAGGAGAGGTTGTAAAAAAAGGTTCATACCAAGAGTATTTGGGGGGGAGGGGGAGTATGTTATATCTGTTCAACAGTGTGAGTGGTAAAATTACTGAGCCAAATTGGGGCATGGCTTTGACTAAGAATGTAGATGTTGCAGCTAAACCAGGAACTTGGAACTTGGATATGGTGATTCCTGCACACAAACTTTATAGACACGGTAAGGAAGGTCATACCAAGCAAGCAATTGCCCTGGCAAACACAACATAATCAATTGATTTCTCCACAAAATCTTGATAGCAATAGAACCTGGACTTATATACTGCTTCACAATGCTTTTACAGCCCTCTCAAAGTGATTTACAGAGTCAGCATATTGCCCCCAACAATCTGGGTCCTCATTTTACCCACCTTGGAAGGATAGAAGGGTGAGTCAACCTTGAGTCTGGTGAGGTTTGAACTGCCAAATTGCAGTCAGCCAGCTGTCAGCATAAGTAGCCTACAGTACTGCATTCTAACCACTGCACCATCATGACTCAGTATCTGACCTCAAGTGTCAATTTGAATGAGGCATATGATCAAAATGCAGAATTATCTTGAAACGATGACCCAAATCAGGGAAGGAAAAAAAGGAGAAGTTGTAATAATAGGAACTTCACTATGTACCTTCATCGACAGGGCACATTTATGTTCAGGCAATAGAAAAAAAACCCACATTTCTAAGTATGCTACATTACTATGCCTTAGAATCAGTTGTAGGTTACTTCTGGTTCAGACCAGTTCTTAGAACCGATAGCTCTGGTGGCAGGAGGCTCCACCCAGTGATGGGCTACCAAAACTTTTACTACTACACTGTGGGCGTGGCTTATGCATTTTATTTCAACATCTTTCAGTGCAAATTGGGTGCTCTGGGGTGGAGCTCCATTTTCGCTACCCCACTGTGTTCCCCACTCCTGGCTCCACCCCACCCACCCGGGATGCTTCTGCACATGCACAGAATCGTCACAAAAAGTGCATTGGAACCGCTGATAAGAAAATTTATGACCTTAGAACAGTCTTTGAACTGAGGAAGTGGGGAGGCAGCTCCAGATTTAATCCCAAGAGGTGATAATGATTTGGTGCAAGACCATGATGGTGAACCTATGGCATGCATGCCTAAGGTGGCACACAGAGCACTCTCTGCAGGCACATGAGCCATCGTTCCAGCTTAGCTACACCATGCAGGTGCACACACCTCCTACCAAGCAGCTGACTGCCATGCATATGTGGGGATACAGCCCAATGCGGAAGATATGCATGCATGCACAGGGGGTCATACACATGCACAGGGCACACCTACATATGTGGGGTACACACATGCAGGGGAGTGGGGGGGGTCTCATGCATTCGTGGAGTTGGGTGCATGCATGGAGGGTCGCACATCCATTGCATTATGGATGCATGCACACACTTTTGGCATGCCCCGACAAAAAGGTTGGCCATCACTGATGCAAGATATAGATGTATTGTTATCAGTAGGAAACAGTGAATAAAATGCCATTATATTCAGTTTATACAGTGCTCAAAAAAAATAAAGGGAACACTCAAGTAACACAGCCTAGATCTGAATGAATGAAATATTCTCATTGAATACTTTGTTCTGTACAAAGTTGAATGTGCTGACAACAAAATGAAATTGATTGTCAATCAGTGTTGCTTCCTAAGCGGACAATTTGATTTCACAGAAGTTTGATTTACTTGGAGTTATATTCTTTTGTTTAAGTGTTTCCTTCATTTTTTTGAGCAGTATATGTAAATTGCAAAATGTCAGCAGTGTCCAGTAACAGTCGTATCTGATTGCAAATAGAGAAATTTCTATTTAAAAAAAATTCACAGGTGAATCTGACTATTGACTAATGAGAACTGAGGCTTAATCTTACAACACATAAACAGACTCAACCATAGTTTCAAATGGGAAACTGTGAGCATCCTAGATCAAGCCAAATCCAAAAATGCTAGATAATTCCTGGAAGCTTGACATTCAGACAAGTCAGCTGCCAATAGACACATAGATATAAACCACATTTACACACCATTCAAATTAGACAATTAGAAAAGCTAAGAAAGAAACAAAAAAACCAAAAACACATCCTCTCCTGCAGCCAACACCCAGATAAGCAGGGCTTAACATCAAACAATCAACAAACTCAAAGAGTGTCAAGGACCTCACAGTTCATCTCTGAGTTATGTATATTGTATTTTATTGAAAAAAGAGACTTAAACAAAATAATTGCCAACATTCTTCACAAAACCAAGAAGTTATTTAAAGCCAGAATTATTGAACTCAGCTAGAAGTTTTGCTACAATGTTAAAAAAGATCAACCAAGAAAAGAACAACATGACTTTCTAGTAGAGTTCACCCTGTCTTTCTAAGGAGAACCAAAAAAGAGCACAAACTCTTAAAGAAAAAATATGAAAAGGTCATATCAACAACAATGAATCCGAGGAGCTTCTTTAAATAAACTCAGCAAAGAAGCAGCAAGTTCTTAAGCTATTTGCATCTGTCTTTATTACGGAAAAGATGGGACAGATACCCAAGCTTCTATTGATTTTCCCAAGGGCAGAACTGGAGCAACGAAAGCAAACAGAAATAACAAAAGATGGTCTAGGACCTGTTGAGAGACTCTATTAATCAGAGGTCGTCAAACCTGGCAACTTTAAGACTTGTGGACTTCAACTCTTAGAATTCTCCAGCCAGCATAGCATAGGGTTTCATGCTGTCCACTGCCAACATTTTTAGATGAGGAAAGACATACCGGTCTTTCCTCATCTCCCACCATAGTCACTATGAAGCCAAGCACTACATACGCTTCATCCTATTTCCTCGTCTTAGCTTTTGAGAGACTTATGTTTGCCCCATTATCTCTGCCTCTCTCCTCCTTTCTTTTCATCCCTGAAATATTTTTCCATGGTGTCTCTTAAGGGTTGGTATGTGCACTTCATATTTCTTGCTCTGTGCTGTGTGCTGTTTGGTACAAAAAACCCCTACTCCCTCGGCAAAAAGCACATTCCCCGGGGTCACGCCCCCCCCCCCGACATCACTCTGTGCTCTCCCAGGGGGCCCCAGCCCTGGGAGACCCCCATCCTGGGAGAGCACTATTTGAGAAGCACTGCCCTAGGGTATAAGAGAGAAGAGGAAAACTGGTGTAATATTTCTCTCTTCAAAAGCAAATAAATGGTAAAAAATAAAAGCTATTGAGGATTGTCTACCCCCATATTCACAAGCATACGCACTTCTGCCCTGGCTGGTATAAACTCAATGGGGCTTTGTACTTGATGTTTCTTCAATCACAAGATTGATTTTTGCCTTCCACACAGAGCGACTTTGAAGAACACACCTATGTATGTGTCCTCAATTGTAAATGTCCAACAGCGTCTGGTGTGTACGTGAAGTTTAGCAAACAACAATTTTATATCGAATTACTTAAAAATAAATCTAGATTGTCCTGCAACTTTTGTCTTTCGTTCAAAGTGGTGTCAATCATAATTTTTCTAAATAAGTTTTCTAAATTAAAAATACTTTTAGGAAAAGTTAAGAAACCTCACCATCTGACAATCATGGCTGTAACTTCTATTGTACTTTATAAACACATTCTTTTATTCTTGTTTTCTAGTGACACATCTCTAGAAGTACCACACTGGCAAAAACAAAAGGCCTTGGAGCCACAGGACAATTGTTTGCTGGAATTCATGATGTCCAAGTTGAGTTATTCCCGTGGAGCTAGAAGGAAATATTTTTTTTCATTCCTTTCCCTAATGCCACCAATTTTTTTTTTACTTCACTGCTATACTTCATTTCTTCCCATTCGCCTTTTTGAAGTGAAAACATTAAAGCTGTTGTGGGATGGTATTTCCCCCCTTTCCTACCTCCCCCCCCCAATGGGTTCTTCAAAAAGGAGCAGACTTTGGTAAGGTTTCCTGGCAATTAGAACTCCTGCTTTAAAGGACTGCTGAGTGGAAAACAAAGGAGACAGGACAATGATAGAATAGGCTTCTCTGGAGCAGTGGGAGGGAGGAGAGAAGAGAGAAAGAAAAATTCAGCCTGGCTATTGCTCCATTTATACATAGCTATGTGGATGCCATCGTTTATTTCCCCCCCATCCCACTTCCAATTGATAAAGAACAAAAGTAGTAGGTAACTAGAGCAGAATGGGATGCTAAGTAACGTTTGATATCCTTTCTATAATTGTTCCCAAGGGACCCATTATGATAATTTTTCCTCTATAACTGGCAAATTGTGTAACGAGTCCGATGATAAACTAGGAAGCAAGACAGAAATTTGCATTTTAATACAACTGTCTAAATCATTTATCCACAGAAAGGCTGGATGGGACACTTTTGAGATGGTGCCACGTTCTTGGTTGCTGAAGGGTCAAATGGCCGGCTCTGCATTTTGACTAGGTCTTTGTGATCTCCCTATGAATATTTTCAGGAGGTGACTTAACACCGCAACCCAGCCTTCAAAAGGCTGCCCCTTAATCATTATAGCCAGTCCTTAAAAAAAAAATATTTATTTGTCAAGTACGTATTTGTAATATACATGGATATAACATTGTTTATATACATAAGATGAGTACTGATAAGAGGGAACAATCGGACATGGATAGTAGGCACGCTGGTGCGCTTATGCACGCCTCTTACTGACCTCTTAGGAATCAAGTGAGGTCAACAGTGGACAGTCTAAGGGTAAAGTTTTGGGGGTTTGGTGATGAAACCACAGAGTCAGGTAGTAAGTTCCAGGCATTGGACCAGAATATCTCTGGGACCACCTTCTGCCACACAAATCCCAGTGACTGATTAGGTCCCACAGAGTCAGCCTTCTCCGGGTCCCATCGATGAAACAATGTCATCTGGTGGGATCCAGGGGAAGAGCCTTCTCTGTGGCGGCCCCGACCCTCTGGAATCAACTCCCCCTGGAGATCAGGACTGGCCCCACCCTCCTTGCCTTTTTCAAACTCCTTAAAACCCACCTTTGCCGTCAGGCATGGGGAAATTGATTCCCCTGGGCCGTTCCATTTTATGTATGGTTTGTCTGGGATGTATGACTGTTTTTTATATTAAGGGTTTTAACTGGGTTTTTTTTTAATCATTGGATTTGTACTGTGTTTTGCTGTTGTGAGCTGCTCTGAGTCTCCAGAGAGGGGCGGCATACAAATCTAATAAGTCTAATCTAATCTAAAGTCGTATTTTCTACAGTCAAGCTTGGGGCGGTTCACTTTGAGTGTTTTTCTGTTGTGTGCTCATGTATTGTTGTGGTGGGACGCTGCCTGGAGCTCCATGGAGCTCTGAACTTCCTGTTTCCGGTGAAACCGGAAGTTTGGCTTTTGGCAGCACGCCAACCTGGTGCACTGCATGCCGGGCTCAGGGGGGAGGTCCTGGATCGCCCTATTTAAGGGCAGTCCAAACAGGACCTCCTCCTTGCCCGGCTGCATCCCGAAGCGAACACCCACCCGCCCTCCACTATCATACAGTGTGTCTTCAAGAGGTCGCTTCGGGGCCGAATAGGAATTTTTTGTGGCTTCCCCTTTAGAGATGGCCTTTTTTTCATCTATTCCACACTGATGGTATGGATGGACTGGTTAGTGGGTGCGATGCCATGTAGATATTTGATTAATTTGGCTTCCCTCTGGTCACTGGGGTTTGGCAGGTTAGGGGTGGAAATGGGCAGTAGGAGCAAGTGCACATTCTCCTTTTGGGCATCTTTTAAAAGGATGATGGACCGCCTCTCTCCATGAACTATAGGTTGGTACAACTTTGGGGATTGGAGAGAGGATGCCCATGGGAATCACCAGATCCAATTGCCCTCGCGGATTGGAGGGTGAGCTCCTCCCACACGCTGAAAGTCATGGCTCGGATCCAGGTGAAGGTGGCAAGGAGTTTTGCCCAATAAGTGGCCCAGGAAGGTTTTGACAGGAATTTCCGCCCCGTTAGCTTTTGGCCCCTGCAGGTCCTTTGTTTACAGTTGAATTTGAATTATTTAAATATTCAAATTTACGTATTTAAAGTTACGTTATTTAAATTTATGCTAATTTAATAAAGTGACCCTATATTTAACCCATACACTGTCTCAGCGTCTTTACTCCGCTTCCGGGGCAAATATGTCTTCCCCAGTGTCTGATAAAGGCCAATCTCCCATTGTCACATCAGCCCCCTCAGACTCTGCCCAGTCACTCACTCTTGCTCTCAGTTTCCTCTGGCATCCCCCCTGACCCAGGGTACCCTGAGGGGTCTGGTTCATCCTCTCCAGAATCAGGCATGGCCTGAGGTCATGACAAGGATCACTCACAACAGTTAGTAGTGTGATATTACTGGAGAAGAAGCTCCATAAGATTAGGTTAACGATTCTTGAAGCCTTTTTGGTGAGGTAGTTGCAGTGAGCTTTGGCACTTAGGTCATTTGATATGAGAATTCCAAGATCTTTGACAGAATAAGGGTCATCTGCAAAGTCTTGTTTATTCAACTTGTATTTGGTATTCTGACTTTATTTGCCAATGTGCAGGACAGAGCACATTTTTTGTATACTAAATATTGTTACTAGGTAGTATCTGCTGTGTTTTCCCTCCATGTGGACTAAAAATAAAACAAATGAACAAACAATTGTTTTCTTAGTTTTTTCCATGCAGGCTATACTGATTGAGATATCTAATTATTGCCATTTTCTAATGTAAGGAAAGATAAGGATTATCTCCTTCACATTGATTGTTATTTTCTATGCAGGTATACCAACAAAGCATTGAAAATAAAATAAATCATAATAAAGAACAAGAGTGGCATGACAGCAAAAACAAGTTTTAAAAATTAGAAGCATGTATAAATTTACTGTATTAAAGAGAGAGGTGAAATATTAACCAGATTTCATATTTTGTTCCCAAAAGACATTTTTTAACTAGAATTAATTCATTAACGAAAGAGAAAAAAAATGAAAACCAAATATGAGAAAATCAATCCTTACCTAAAAAGAATCTTCAAGGTTTTGGGATTTTTGTTGCCTTAATTTTTCAGCTAATGCCATTTCTCACACTGTTAAATAACGCTGATTTGAGCAAGTTTTCTTCTCTGCAATCTTGATATAAATCACAGCCTTTTATCCTATCCAGAAAGTGTTACTTAAAAAAGGAATGCTCTTTTCTAGCCACTATCTTGCTGATGTGCTGTTATTAAAAAATGAACAACTACAGACTAGGGCTGTGCACTCTTTGAGATTTTCAGAAGTGCTTCAAACTTTGCACGAAGACAGGAGATCCCTGCTATTCTTTAAAACAATCTGGCTTCCATGAAAGCCTGAACAAAAAAAGATGCTGTTGCTTTAAGGAACCCATTCATGAAGTCACTATGATTCTTAAGGCTGCAACATCTGGTTTTCATATTCTCACAACAGTGTAGAAAAGACCGGGCTGCTTTGATGATTTCAAGTAGTCATTGCTGGTGCTTGTGCCAGCTTCAAAGCACTTCCTGTATAATTTATATCATTAATGATATATCAAACTGTTTGCGGGACTACGTGTTTCTTTAAGCACATCTTGATGTGTGCATTTTAAAAGCAATGAAGCATAGCGGATAAGATGGCCACTTCTGATACATGAAGAGCCTGAACCTTTGACCTATCAGGAATGTTCATACTTAGAGAAAGTTCTCTTAAACAGGAAAAAAACATTTGTCCCTTTTGTGGGAAGAGGTGTTGGATATAAGAAAATTCAAAAATAAAATAGTATATAGAAATTTATATAAACGTAGGAGATTTAATTCTGCTTGGCCAAGGGGTCGGATAGGAGGACCTACAAAGTCCCTTCCAGCTTGAACTTGTTAAATTTTAGTTCCTTTAAGATAGTTGGAGAAAATATGCTGACATATATCTTTTTTAATTAAGAAAGAGGCCCAACTAAGGGACATTCCTTAATGCTAAGGCAAGACATATAAGAGCATGCTGTATCTGCAAAATATGTTATTGTAGAGGTATTGGAAGAGATGCTGTGGTCTCTGAGGCATTATGGAGTAGATGTGATTGGTGCCTATGTCCAATAGGAGGGGCATGGGGGGGAGCATCGAGATATAAACTATAAAATGTAATGCTGTGGAAATCTTTTGGCTCAAAACTCACTTTAAGGTCAGACTGAATGATCCACCGCACTTTGCAAACTGTTATTATTATTATTATTATTATTATTATTATTATTATTATTATTATTATTATTATTACTATTTTCCAATAAATACTCTTCGGGTTTTTTAATCGATCAAGTTTCTTTGGTTATTTCTAACAAGGGCATCTAAATAATATGTAACCCTTTTGGTCAGAACATCTAGCTAAATATCCCAGTGGCATTCCTGTTTTCAGATCTGGCAAAAGGCTTTCCTAATAGCTTTTACTTGGAATCCAATAGCTTTATTTGGGAAAATGGAACACAGAAGCTTTGGAATTCTGAGAAATGAATCTAAGGTATTTTGAAGATTGCTAGTTTAGCCATGTTTTAGAGGCAGTATTTGTGTTTCCTGATCTCAGTAGCTTCCAAATATTGTATGTGGAGATCAACTTCCTGAATTTTCAGTCATAGCTCTGCTGGCTGGGAAGTTTGGGGAGTAGAGATTGACACATATGACAATTCCTTAGTCTTTTTGATATCAGGAAGCCTTATCGAATCAAATCAATCCTCAATAAGATGGCTGAGTGGTTCAGGGTGGGGAATTTGTAGTGGGTGGGACATTTATTCTATTTTTTATTCTATTTTTAAATTTACCTATTCTGATTTTATGTATGGTGGGACTGGTCTCTGGGTGTCACATGACTTTCGTTGCCAATGACAATTCGTTGTTTTTGACAATGACAATACATTTATTATTATTATAAGATTGGGAAATGCTGAGTCTGATCATGGTGTCTCAGCCCAAGACATTGCAAAATGTTTTTAAGGAAAAGAAAGGAAAGGAAAGGAAAACTTTTTTGGGGGAAATCTTTAATTGTTTCAATTGTATCTGAGAGGCTCAGTCATGGGCTGCATTGCAATGCAACATGGGGGAACTAACAACATATGCCACAAGCTTCACAGATAAATGGACTTGAAGGAAGGATTTTAAAGAGTGTATGGAAAATGTTGACATGGTAGTGTAGTGTCCTAGAGGTGGAGGTCTCACCTTGCAGTCAGGAGGTTGTGCTATTTCTCTCTCTGGGTACAATGAAAATCTGTCTGCTGCAAACTCCACATTGGAAATAAGAAGGGCATCTGGTAGGGGTGAAATGCTCCTCGTTCGGGCATGCCTGCCAGTGGTTGGAGAGGCGGTAGTGACAGAAGCATGAGGCTTCACCCACAAACATGGAGGCTGCCATTTGGGTACTTTTACCCTCTGCACATGCACAATGACCCTGTAGTCCTTTGCATCACGGTGGAATTGAAACAATTGAATGGAGCTGAGCATTTACTGGCTGGATGCCGGGAGTGAAATTCTCCCAGTTTGGGCATGTCTACCAGTGGTCGAGAGCTGGTCGTGAAGGGAGCTCGAGGCTCCACCCACCTCCCTTCACGACCAGCTCTCGACCACTGGTAGACATGCCCAAACTGGGAGCATTTCACTCCTGGCATCCAGCCAGTAAACATTCAGCTCCATTCAGTTGTTTCAATTCTACCCTGATGCAAAAGACTACAGGGTCATTATTTTTTTAAAAAAGGGAAATGTTGACATGCATCTATGCTAAAGTTCAGACATCTAGAACAAAACAGAAAAGGGAAGGGGGAAAGAAATGGAGACAAGCCAAGGGCGAAATGCTCCCAGTTCGCTCATGGCTGTTGATCATCGGAGAGCCAGTCGCGAAGGGAACGCGAGGCTCCACCCATGCACCAGACAGTGTCAACCAGACATTGTTATATTTCTCCTCAAGAGCTGGATCCTCCTATACTGGAAAACTTCCAACCTTCCTTTTTTAGGGGAGGTTGTGGAGACAGCAGTTTCAGTTGATTCTGAATGAAATGAATTATTTGGACTCCTTTCAGTCTGGATTCAGGCCTGGATTTGTGACAGAAATGACACTGGTTGCACTTTTGGATGACCTCTGGCAGAAGCAGATGGAGGTAATGCTTCCATCTGGCTCTCCTTGATCTCTCAACAGCTTTTAATTCCATCAACTATGGTATCCTTCTGGATAGGCTCCAGGCTTCAGGCTCTTTATTGAGCTGGCTTTCTCTCTTCCTAGAGGACCAATACCCGTCAAGGTTGAGACACCCAACCCTCATCCCCTATTATGCAGGGTGCCACAGAGATGGTGCTCTCTTCATTCCTGTTTAAAATCTACATGAAATCCCCAGGAGAGATCTATTCATTAAAATGGGGCAAGATGTTATCAATATGCTGACTCTACCTCTTGGCCTCTGCCAAATTTGTGTTGTTGTTGTTGTAGTTGTTGTTGTTATTGTTGTTGTTGTTGTTATTATTATTATTATTATTATTATTATTATTATTAATTAGATTTGTATGCCGCCCCTCTCCATAGACACGGGGCAGCTCACAGCATACAATTAAACAATTCATGACAAATCTATAAATTAAAAAAAAACATTTTAAAACCACATTATTAAACCAGACATACACACAGACATACCATACATAAATAGTATAGGCCCGGGGGAGAGGGGGGGAATGCCTCAATTCCCCCATGCCTGATGGCAGAGGTGAGTTTTAAGGAGTTTACGGAAGGCAAGGCAGGTGGGGGCAGTTCTAATCTCTGGGGGGAGCTGGTTCAAGAGAGTCAGAGCCGCCACAGAGAAGTCTCTTCCCCTGGGTCCCGCCAAATGACATTGTTTAGTCGATGGGACCCAGAGAAGGCCAACTCTGTGGGACCTAATCAGTCGCTGGGATTTGTGCGGCAGAAGGCGGTCCCAGAAATATTCTGGTCCGATGTCATGAAGGACTTTATAGGTCATAACCAACACTTTGAATTGTGACCAGAAATTGATCGGCAACCAATGCAGACTGCGGAGTGTTGGTGTAACATGGGCATACCTAGGGAAGCCCATGATTGCTCTCGCAGCTGCATTCTGCACGATCTGTTGCTATTGATTTCCTGCCCCAGTACCTGAAGACTGTGGTGTTCTAAGTGGGGAACAATAGGCTTCAACTGAACCCTCACAGGATTAAGTGGCTTTTTGTTTTAAGGCCTTCTAACACTGAGACATCTCTGATACTGGACAGATTGACCTGGTGGACAAGCTAAAGTTCCTTCTAGTCTCATGATGCCTACTTGAGGAGCAGGTGACAGTCATGGCAAGGAAAGTCTTTGCGCAATTTTGTGTTCTGACCCAGTTGCTGTCCTTGTCACATGAACCTTACCTTGTCTTATCTTGCCATATACATTCATTCCATGTTATCTCCTGAATGGACTACTCTAGTATGCTCTACATGGGCTGTCCTTGAACAATACCTGAAGCAACAGGTGGTACAACATGCAGTGGCACAAGCTACTTATCAGTGTTCCTAGAATCGGTTTACTTCAGGCTGTAATTCCAGGTGTTTTGACCTTCAATGTCCTTCCTGTTCAGCTTCAACCACAATAACACATGAGCACACAACAGATACAAACTTAAGGTGGTGCCGTGGATATTGCCTACCTGGACTTCAGCAAAGCCTTTGATACGGTTCCACATAAAGAGCTGATAGATAAATTAGTGAAGATTGGACTTAATCCCTGGATAGTTCAATGGATTTGCAGCTGGCTGAAGCGTAGACATCAGAGAGTTATTGTTAATGGCGAGTATTCTGAGCAGAGTCAGGTTACAAGCGGTGTGCCACAAGGATCTGTTCTGGGTCCTATTCTTTTTAATATATTTGTGAGTGACATAGGGGAAGGTTTGGTAGGGAAGGTTTGCCTATTTGCCGATGACTCTAAAGTGTGCAATAGGGTTGATATTCCTGGAGGCGTCTGTAATATGGTAAATGATTTAGCTTTACTAGATAAATGGTCTAAGCAATGGAAACTGCAGTTTAATGTTTCCAAATGTAAAATAATGCACTTGGGGAAAAGGAATCCTCAATCTGAGTATTGTATTGGCAGTTCAGTGTTGGCAAATACTTCAAAAGAAAAGGATTTAGGGGTAGTGATTTCTGACAGTCTCAAAATGGGTGAACAGTGCAGTCAGGCGGTAGGGAAAGCAAGTAGGATGCTTGGCTGCATAGCTAGAGGTATAACAAGCAGGAAGAGGGAGATTATGATCCCACTATATAGAATGCTGGTGAGACCACATTTGGAATACTGTGTTCAGTTCTGGAGACCTCACCTACAAAAAGATATTGACAAAATTGAACGGGTCCAAAGACGGGCTACAAGAATGGTGGAAGGTCTTAAGCATAAAACGTATCAGGAAAGACTTAATGAACTCAATCTGTATAGTCTGGAGGACAGAAGGAAAAGGGGGGACATGATCGAAACATTTAAATATATTAAAGGGTTAAATAAGGTCCAGGAGGGAAGTGTTTTTAATAGGAAAGTGAACACAAGAACAAGGGGACACAATCTGAAGTTAGTTGGGGGAAAGATCAAAAGCAACGTGAGAAAATATTATTTTACTGAAAGAGTAGTAGATCCTTGGAACAAACTTCCAGCAGATGTGGTAGATAAATTCACAGTAACTGAATTTAAACATGCCTGGGATAAACATATATCCATCCTAAGATAAAATACAGAAAATAGTATAAGGGCAGACTAGATGGACCATGAGGTCTTTTTCTGCCGTCAGACTTCTATGTTTCTATGTTTCTATGTTAAAGTAAACTGCTCTAAACTCAACTGCATGAAATACAAATTTAGTAACCAAGTAGTTGATGCATGGAACTCACTACCAGACTTTGTAGTATCATCACCTAACCCCCAAAACTTTACCCTTAGACTATCCACTGTGGACCTCACCTGATTCCTAAGAGGTCAGTAAGGGGCATGCATAAGTGCACCAGCATGCCTTCCACCCTCTGTCCTAATGTTTCTCTCTTACTAGTATCATGTATATAAATATTGTTATATCTTTGTATAACCAATATGTACTTGACAAAACAAACAAATAAATAAAACCCTACACAATATGGGTCAGGTTATCTGTGTGTCTTCTTACTGATCCCATCAAGTCCTCAGGAGTGGAATGTTGAATCCACCAAGATGTTTCATCTGTTGGGACCCAGGAGATTAGCTTTTTCAGTTACAGTGTCTCTGGAGCACCATCCCCCAGAGATAAGCCCTCAAAACGTGGTTTTTAAGACCTCACAAATTAATTGCACTGTGAAGATGAATATACATGTCCCAGGATAATGTTGCAGGGTGCAATCTGATTAGTCACTGGGACCAGAGGCTTAGTCTGACAAGCTTTCATGCTGGAGCCCATCCTCAGGGAACTTCTCAGTGAGGAAGAGCTCCAGCATGAATCCGAAAGCTTGGAAGACAAAAGCTCTGGTCCGAGTGACTGATGCCAAGTTGAACCCTGTAGATCTTAGTCAGCCCTCTCACAACTTTAGTTTTACTTATGGTAATTATTTAATCATTTAAACTGGATTTTTTTACACTTGAAGTTAATTATTTTGTTGTACATCACCCAGAGTCACCTTGTGTGAGATGAGAAGCCACAAAACTTTGATTAAATAAATAAATATTCTTGCCTGCTTTTGAGGGTAGATCAGTAATTGCTGCTCTATGCTGCCAGGAGATAATTCCTCAGAACTATGTTCTGCTAGCCAAAGTTCCTTAGCTTTCACCCACAAAACTGTTTAAAAAAAAATTCATATATCAAATCCCTTGTACTCATAATTATAATCTCCTCCGCTTCTTTGCAATTTCAAATTAAGTTTTCTGAAGTTGACCCTGCAGCTACTAACCCTTTGAACCTGAGAGGAAGTGGTGTCATGGGCCATTAATCTGTAATTCTATTCAATAAAGAATAGTTATGATATATTTCTCACAGATTCTGCTGATAGAAGTGAATTTTGGCATTTTGTGGCCAAAAGATCTATGGAGGTATGAATGTGGGGCGAAGATAAGGACTTCATTTAATGTTTTCGGTGTAGTTTAATCATTAAAACCCCTTGCATGTTCACAGCAAAATAGAATTACCTGCCTTAAGTTTCCTAGAATGCCCATGTTCTAGTTAGATGATAGAGATAGATAGACAGACAGACAGACAGACAGACAGACAGACGATGATAGATAGATAGATAGATAGATAGATAGATGATAGATAGATAGATAGATAGATAGATAGACAGACAGACAGACAGACAGACAGACAGACAGACAGACAGATAGATAGACAGATGATAGATAGATAGGTAGGTAGGTAGGTAGGTAGGCAGGCAGGCAGACGATGATAGATAGATAGATAGATAGATAGATAGATAGATAGATAGATAGACAGATGATAGATAGATAGATAGATAGATGATAGATAGATAGATAGATAGATAGATGATAGATAGATAGATAGATAGATAGACAGATAGACAGATGATAGATAGATAGATAGATAGGTAGGTAGGTAGGTAGGTAGGTAGGTAGGCAGGCAGGCAGGCAGGCAGGCAGGCAGATAGACAGATGATAGATAGATAGATAGATAGATAGATAGATAGATAGATAGATAGATAGATAGATAGACAGATAGACAGATAGACAGATGATAGATAGATAGATAGATAGATAGATAGATAGATAGATAGATAGATAGATAGATAGATAGACAGACAGACAGACAGACAGACAGACAGACAGATAGATAGACAGATGATAGGTAGGTAGGTAGGTAGGCAGGCAGGCAGGCAGGCAGGCAGGCAGGCAGATGATAGATAGATAGATAGATAGATAGATAGATAGATAGATAGATAGATAGATAGATAGATAGATAGATAGATAGATAGATAGATAGATAGATAGATAGAAAGAAATGAGTACACCCCGTCACTTTTTGTAAATATTTAAGTATAACTTTTTATGTGACAACTCTGATAAAATGATACTTGGCTACAATGTAAAGTAGTGAGTATACAGATTATATAACAGTGTAAATGTGCTATCCCCTTAAAAAAAATGCTGGCAACAAAAGTGAGTACACCCCTTAAGTGATCGTGTCAAAATAGGGCCACACAAAATATTGACACTTTTACAAATTTACAAATATCCCTCACTTCTAGAATATCTGTGGGGATCTTTCCATTCCAAATGCCAACAATTCTACACACACATACACACCACCCCAAATAGCAGGATAACCCATTCAATTAAATATTCCCTATTTCAACTCTTTATAAATAAACCCACATTTAGATGAAACAATCACAATATTCTAATATACACAAAAGAAGTTTAAAATTTAACATAACAAAGAGGAATAATTTGTCGTTTATAAAGGACAAGTTGTTGCCACATTAGGATACATAAAGTAATTGCAGGGGGGAAACCCCATAGTGAATGTAAGATCCAATGCACAAAATGTTTGCAATTCAGATATCAGCAAATCCAAAAAGACATGCTCAAAATAGCAACATGTCCCATTTTAACTCTGTTCAAATAAATCAACCTTGCATATTTTTTTTGCATAATCTTTCTCTTAACTCTATTCACATGATTATTGATCCTTATTACAAAGTTCTTAATTCTTTAAACAGTCTCTTTTGTAAATCCAGCAAAAACAAATTATTCTAATTGCTGCCTGGAACTGTAATTTTTATTTCCTTGTTACTTTTAAAGCATCCTCCATTTGTTTTTTGTTCCTATTGTTCTTTTTCTGTAACATCTTTGGGGAAGAAACTATTCCTAAGAAGGCACAACTTAATTGACATAATTGATTCAAAGTCCCAATGTACTTCCCAATACAATTCATCAAAAATATTTCTGAATGATATTAAAAGTTATTTGTTTCATTATGTCTCTAATATCAAAAACACTTTTTTATTTCTCCAAAATATGCTTTTAAAATTAATTTAAAAGTTTTAATATTTAATATTCTACCATTTTCTAAGTTCTTAATCCATTTAAAATTTTCTGTAGCCAAAATGTGGCCTTGTTTTCTGCTTTTTACCTCTTGAAATTATAAAGAAACATATATATGTGCATAAACACACACACACCATATTTTTGTTGATAATGAAAAGGAAGGGAAACTACTATAGCTCTATTTCAGGCTTATTTGCCTTCATCAGGTAGTCACACCCTTTAACTGGAATTTGAACCTGGGGCCTCTGCCTTGTAAAGCAGAGGCCTTAGCCTTTAGGCTACAGGCTCATTTCCTGTATCAGCTTGTACCAGGGAAGGGTTATATGGGATTGGTTTTTTTTTAGTCATCCTGCTATATTGAAGGAGCATCACAGCTTCCTTTTTGCCTCTAGGCCCCACCAGGAGTCATATTCCAAGGCAGAAAAGTTTACCTGCCTTGGAATATGATCCCTCGTGGAGCTGAGAGGCAAAAATCCAAACTTGCAAAGAGCTGATAAAGAAATAAAAGGAGACTTCAAGCTTTTACCTTTCGTCAGTCAAGCCATACCCTTCAAGGACTCAAACCTGGGCTGCTTGTGCCTTGCTAGGCAGTGATTTTTCCTCTAAACCACAGACTCTACTCACTTTTATCAACAGTCATATTTGCAATCTTGACTGTTTAATGATGTCTAACTTCTAGAAGTTAGTGGCCATTTGCAAATATAGTTAGCAAGAGAAGTGAGAACTTAAGTGACCTTTAAATAGCCTTGTTTGTGGCTGGAATAATTCACTGGTCAACACAAAAAAATCATCAGCAAAGGTAATATGTTTTATGGAGTTTGATGGTGGAGTTTGGTGCTGATTCCAAAAATATTCTTAGTTTTGCTCTATCACATAAAGTTTCTGATATAGAAGCATTTTTGTTATTACATTTTCAATGAATGTGGTAATTACTGTTTTTCTCTCAGTATATTTCCTATACCTTATAATAATGATGCTGAAACTATAGCTGCTACAGAAAAACTATATACATTTTTGAGATCAGAACAAGAAAATGATTCAGAAAGGTACAACTCAACTGTGATGATTACAAAAAATATTTTTTGTAGAGCTGTTTTATAGTAAACTTGCTGATCTCATGATTCTCCGCTCCTCTGTAAACCATTGTCTTACGTTTTCCTCATGAAGACCAGCTGTAAGGAGATCAGCTTGGGAAATCTCATGTCCTCTGTCAGAAGAAGGTCAAAGGAGCTGATCTAGTCAACTATTATTAATAATTGTAGTTGCAAATATCAGCTCTATGAAAAACATCTAGGCTCAGCTCGTTATTGTTCCTAGAAACTCTAAACACTATGACTATGTAATAAATTTTTCATAGGAAGCACTGACCCCCTCCCGAAACATCTAGTAAAGAGGGGCAAATTCTAATGGATTCTTACATAGCTAACCAGAAAATGTAGAGTTCCAGAGAATGCCAAAAGACAAACACAGAAAAGCTGCAATATAAAGTTCCATTCAGTATGCAGGAGAATCATCGAAATGTCACTTTCCATAGAAAAATTGAATAAAAGAGAATTTTGGAGTCAATCCTAAATCTGGTGCTCTTTTTTAGACCACTGAACTTTTGCTGTGTCTGTATTGGACTCGTGGATATTTCAAATCAAGGCTGAGGGCACATATGAATTTAACTAGCGTTTAACTGTTATTTTTATTTATTCTTCATTATAAAACGTTCATATTTGATTTACTATTTCAGTTTTCCAGGTCTAAATCACAGGTAGTGTTTACCTTTCAAGTGGGCAGTGCTACGGATTATTATCAAATTAAAATCAGCACCATTCTAAAGAGCACTAATGTATTTCATTGTGCAATTTTCTGAAATCAAGAAGCAAGTTTATTTTACTCTGTTTTCCCAGCTGGTGTTTCTCACCAAATTTGACTTACAGACACACTGCCTTGACTTTAGTTTCTGCGGCACACTTAATGAATGTTTCACTGAACCCACTCTGTTTATAGTCTAATCAATTATTTTATGCCAAACAAATGCATAGTGCTGAAATTGAACAAGACTTAGGTATGATGGAAAGGTTATATATTATCTTAGCAATAGCATTTAAGTTTGTGATATTAGATAATGCCACAAATCACAATATAACTGCACATGTAGAGAAGTCCAAGGAATGGACTCTATATGTCCCTGTGTTGTAAGGCAAACAAACAAGTCAGTCCTAGATGAGATCAACCCTGACTGCTCTTTAGAAGGAAAGATGCTGAAGATGAAACTCAAATAGTTTGGCCACGTAATGAGAAGGATTCATTGGAGAAGAGCGAAATGCTGGGAACCATTGAAGGCAAAAGAAGAAGGGGATGACAGAGAATGAGGTGGCTGGATGGAGTCACTGAAGCAGTAGGTATGAGCTTAAATGGACTCCAGGGAATGGTAGAGAAAAGGAAGGACTGGAGGAATGTTGTTCATGGGATCGCAATGGGTCAGACATGACTTCTCAACTAACAACAACAATGTAGAGAAGTAGAAGCACACATTGCTATTTCAGATTGTGTAGGAGTTATTTAAAGCTGAGTGGCCTGCTACATGGGAATGCACTCTTCAAAACAAAGATTGTGCGGTTAATCAGAGTTCCACAGCTATGCATATGGCAAAGAACAGCTACATGGAAAACATTCAACAGTGCTAGATACAGTATATTCCCAACAAAACCCTCTGAAAGTGGTTTCCATGGAGACAGGGAAGATGGGGTATCAAAATTGGCAAGAAGACAGATAAAACATTTTGGGTTTTTTTATATAAAGTTTATTAAATATTTACCATAAAATCACACAACTACAATACATATAATACAACACAACATACACACAATTGAAATAGAGGGAGGAAAAAGAGTAAGAGAGAAGAAAAAAGGTGTGAAATTAAGAAAAATAAAAAGAAAGCACTCTGCTTTATCAATTACATTTTGATATCGTTATTTACATTTAAACTACTCTAAGAGTAGTACATTTAATGTGCAGCTTAAGTCTAGTCCTTTTATTGCAGCGCAGGCGGAGTAACAGTCGGACACAAAGGTGTGGGTATAAATAGGGTCACTTTTATTAAACAAATTCAAATTAACTATTTAGCCAATTAACCACGTGACCTGCAAAGGTGCATAAATCAAATGGGGGCGGAGTTAACTTTGCAACAAACTCACTTGAGCAACTCTAGGGCGAAAGCTCCTTGCCCGGGTGCAGGGTCAGGTAAAATTATACCTGCCCCCTGCCCAATGACACGCCCCCACGGCGTGTGGGATGGCTCGCCACTGGTCTCTGATACGCCACAGGCAGCGAGCCACAGGAGCGACCCCCTCCCCGAACCCAAGCCGGTCGAGCCCTGTACTCCGAGAAGGAGATCGCCCCTCACCTCAGTAGAGGTGCCCCTAAAGGAGATCACACAGTTGCTGCTTACGCCCATTTCCGCCCCCTTTCCGGCCGTCCCCCAGTGACCTTGAGGGGGGGGCGCTAGTTGGTTAGACCACCCCCTAACCACACACTCCCACGCACAGAGTGGAGTAGGCGAAAAAACAGCCACAATTCGGCCAATTCCTTGTGACTGCAAAAAATTCCTACTCGGCCCCACCGAGGGCGACCCATCATATGCACCCTGTAACAGAGGGAGGGTGGGCGGGTGTCCAGCGCCGGCGGGCAGGAGGCACTGCGCCACGAGGCAGCCCCTTTTATAGGGCTGCCTCCCTCCTGCCCGGTTCACTGGGTGACCACGCACCCAAACGACGCGCTGCGGCCCCCGGGGATGACGTGGGGGCCGCAGGCTCCGCCCCAACATGGCGGCCTCCTTCCCCGGCCCACGCCGCAACCCTCGCCAGCGGTGAGTCGCCGGCGGCATTGCGGCGCAGGCGGAGTAACAGTCGGACACAAAGGTGTGGGTATAAATAGGATCACTTTTATTAAACAAATTCAAATTAACTATTTAGCCAATTAACCACGTGACCTGCAAAGGTACATAAATCAAATGGGGGCGGAGTTAACTTTGCAACAAACTCACTTGAGCAACTCTAGGGCGAAAGCTCCTTGCCCGGGTGCAGGGTCAGGTAAAATTACACCTGCCCCCTGCCCAATGACACGCCCCCACGGCGTGTGGGATGGCTCGCCACTGGTCTCTGATACGCCACAGGCAGTGAGCCACAGGAGCGACCCCCTCCCCGAACCCAAGCCGGTCGAGCCCTGTACTCCGAGAAGGAGATCGCCCCTCACCTCAGTAGAGGTGCCCCTAAAGGAGATCACACAGTTGCTGCTTACGCCCATTTCCGCCCCCTTTCGGCCACAGCAGGGGGTGAAATTATAAATTTATTCCCCCTGCTCCCCCCCCTGCACATGAATGTGCAGGCACCTCTGCAGGTCCGTTATGAATTTGTCATTCCCCTCGTCTGTCAAATGTACCCTGTCCCTTCTGAATAAAGCTAGCTGGGATGCTCTGATGTTGGGGTGACCTAACACTCCACCCCCCCGTCTGGAGTACCCATTCCTTCGCTGCCCTGTTAACTCTCTACCTGGCATCCTCCACCGCCTTGGGCTCTTGGCATACCTCCAGCACCTCCGTGGCAATATATGGTAGACACGCGTGTGTCAGGCCACTTTTCCCAATTCACCAGCAACAGGTGGTTGCCACCAGTGTGCAACACCAAACAATCTGGGTCCGGCCCCTCATAGCTCCCAACTTTCCAAACGGGAGAGGCCCGTCTCAACGGAGACCTCCGAGCTCAAGCCCCTTCCACTGAAGCCCCAATGACTCAGCAACCTCCACATTCCTGAAGATAATGTTGCAGCTGTACATCCAGCCGACATGCCACGCAGTGGCCGCAGTTTGCCACTGTGGGCAAAGGAAAGGGTGGCTCCTTCGCACTTAGCGCGTAACACGGTGGAGCAGGGCCAGGACCTAGAGAAACGATAAGAATAACAAGACAGTGTTATCCACCCGCTCCCCAAAACAAAACAAAACAAAAACAAAAACGCTTGTACTCGGGTGCTTGAATCAACGCCACGAAAACCCACTGACTTTGAACCGCCACCGTATTCATTACTGTGCGGAGAACTTGCTGAAAACCGCAATCAGTACTGCTGAGGGAATACCACCCGATATCCTGCCAATGCTCCTGTAACGGCCCCCAACCGCTATTTGCTCAGTGGAGGCCCGTCTTATGGTACAAAGGGAACCATTCCCTGGCTTCCTCACTGTACCTGGACTGGGTCCCTCCCACCCAGGCCTCTGTCCTGTTAGATACGCCTGGCCGGTGATCAATCCACCATCTGCGTTACTGGAGACTCCGAGCACAACCGACGCGGTTGCCACAGCCCCCAATGTAACATCGATTTCCTGGCCCAGGGAACCGTACATGATCCACTACTGTGCGACCAGGACAGCTCCTGGCATACCTTCGTGTCCCAAAGGCCATAGATTTGGCTGTCGAGTGAAACGGCCTTGCCTCGCTGGGTGAGAAGCTGGGTCTCCCCCAATGCCGCTGCCCCTGAAACTGGGTAATGTATAGCGGCTTACTAATTTCTCCCCCATCTGCGTCCTTTCCCAGGACCATCCCTTGATCATTCCCCGTGTCCTCAAATAGTTAGCCACCGGGTCTTTTGTTAGGAGAGCTAAGCCCCCCCTTGTTGCCCATACACGAGGGCGTGTAACCGTGTGGTCCCCACCTGCACTCCTTTGCTTGAGCGATGGCGCCGCCCACCATTCTGGGTACCCTGTGCCCCCGCCCAAGCCATGTGGCTGCCAACCAGCCTGCCCATGCGCACATACTCCCTGCTAACAAACCGGGCCTTCTGTTGCTGTCTCGCTTCCCTGCCGCTGAACCAGCTGTGCCACCGTCGCAGCCCCATGTTCCTGTATTCCCCTCAGGCAGTCACCACACTCTTCTTCAGCCTTAAATTGTCTGGGAGACGAGCCAATAAGCTCCGTGGCCCTGCTCGTTCCCCCAGGGAATAGAATAGTAGCGAGAATTTTATGCAGGGAAGCAAAGGCCCCTGAAAATGCCTCCTTTACCGTTAGCGCATGCATTAGCTAGACCAACCTAACTTAATCATTATAACCATAGTATTAATGTTAACCTCCTAACACCCCCACTTCGATATAGCTGACTACAAGTGAGGCTGGATCTTCTGCTGCTAAGTGAGCTTTATTTGATTGTACAACTTCTTTTGGCCAGAGTTCTTAAGTGAATCTGGCTGTCTACCTTTACTTTGTTAGTTAGAATGTTAAGGGTAGGTCATAAATGGTGATCACATGACCCCAGGATGCGGCAACCAGCATAAATGTTTTGTCGTTGCCAAGGACCCAAAATTTGATCAAATGATCACGGTGTACTCTGCAATGGATTTAAGTGTGGGGACGATCCATACACCACTTTTTAAGCATCATTGTAACTTCCAACAGGCATTAAATGAACGGTTGTAAGTCATGGACTTCATGCCTTGAGTTCTGAGTCACTTCTGCTTAAATTAATCTTCTCCAGTGTTTCCCAATATCATGCTTTATAGTTCTATTGGAGTACAGTTCTGTCCATTTTTTGAACTGTAATCCAAGTTATGTTCTAAGAAGTCTTCTCTGTCGCAGCAGCAGAAAGATGGAATAAATCTTATAGTAGAACTTTATTCAATTGT
Source organism: Erythrolamprus reginae (assembly GCF_031021105.1). Classification (NCBI taxonomy): domain Eukaryota; kingdom Metazoa; phylum Chordata; class Lepidosauria; order Squamata; family Dipsadidae; genus Erythrolamprus; species Erythrolamprus reginae. The sequence goes on along the minus strand of NC_091951.1, from coordinate 161,987,758 downwards.
CACAAGACCACTGATTGGCTTAGAAATTTAGTTTATCTGCTAATTCTTTAATAGTTAAGAATTTAAGTACAGCTTATAGAAACATAGAAACATAGAAGACTGACGGCAGAAAAAGACCCCATGGTCCATCTAGTCTGCCCTGTTACTATTTCCTGTATTTTATCTTACAATGGATATATGTTTATCCCAGGCATGTTTAAATTCGGTTACTGTGGATTTACCAACCACGTCTGCTGGAAGTTTGTTCCAAGGATCTACTACTCTTTCAGTAAATAATACTTTCCCATGTTGCCATTGATCTTTCCCCCAACTAACTTCAGATTGTGTCCCCATGAACCTATGCACCGACTACTTCTACTTTTAATCGTCGTTGCTAGAAAACCAAGCAATATTACAATGCATTTCTCAACAATAGAACCTATGTGGTAATTCATATGGGAAAAGTGACCATTTCAGAATGGATTTAGGCAGTAATCATTTTTTTTTTTTTTAAATTTCAAGTTGGAGAGTTTTATAAAATAGGAAAGGGATGTAGGACCTATCCATATTTTTGTTCTTTCCAGATGTTGCTGTATTACAGCATTCCTAACCAGCATGTATAGTTCATAAATACTTGAAGGATGAAAACTATCAGAGGCACAATGGTTGCTCTGTGGTAGACCAGTGGACCACTTGATCCCTGAAGGTCTGGAATGGCCTATCGCTGATCTTAGTTGAATGAGCAAGACTGACTCCAAGAAAATCCTCTAATGTTATCATGGATATACAGAACTTTGAATCCGGTCTGAAGAAAGTTTCCCAAGGGAGAAAATTGGGACAAATGATCTCACCGAATTCTTTGCACCAAATGAGTCAGGTTATTGGATAGAATCCAGGACAGAATCGGTCCCTGCTCATGTATGGTCAGCACTTGATTGTTGGGTTATGCCCAATTCTTGTTAATAATAAAGAAATAAAATAGATGTATTAGTACAGCCTTTATGCCAATGAGAATAGTGATAGTGCCAGATCACTGGTGAAAGGTTTTACGCTAAAGATATATCCAGAAACAGCTTAATTCAGATGAATGGCTTTGGAATCACCTTCAACCACAGCAATACACGAGCATGGAATAGAGTCAACTAAATGTAAACTGCTCTAAACTCAAATGCAGAAAATACGACTGCAGCAGTCGAGTGATCGATGCCTGAAATGCACTACCTGACTCTGGGGTTTCTTCCCCAAAACCCAAAAACTTTAACCTTAGATTGTCTATAGTTGACCTCTCCCTGTTTCTAAAATGTCTGTAAGGGGCATACATAAGCGCACTATCGGGCCTACTAGCACTGTCCTATTGTCCTTTATTTTATCATTACTTGTTATGTTTATACAAACTACTATCTTATACATGTTTGACAAATAAATAAATAATTAAAATAAAATAAAAAATAGATCAAAATTTCTACAAACTATAGTAAGATAAGGGAAGTATAGCTCTAAGTTTACATCTCATGTTTATGGCAGTTTAATTATGGAACGAATGGCCATTGCTTGTGGTTTGTGTGACAAGCTATATTTGCGTGCTTTATGTTAACTTAATTAAATCATCTCTCCATAAATAAGTATCATCTTGCAATCATATTGCTTTTGCCATAAGTTTCTAGCTTCATGCTAGAGAAGATCAACAAATTCATTATCATTCCCTTCATTAAATGAAGGAGCCTTTGGAGACAATGTTCCCATGCTCTGGTGTCAGAGCAACCACCCGGCGGCACACCGGCCGGGCAAACCCGGCCGGCAAGCCATCGACGCCCCGCGCGCCCTGCCGCCATTTACACGATGCCGCGGGGGTGGGGGGGAGGAGGGGCGCCGGCACAGCAGCCATCTGACCCCCTCCTCCCTTTCCCAAGCAAGCCGCCGGCGAATCCTGCAATTTTCCGGCCGGCGCCGTCCTGCGCGCTGCCGGCAACGAACAAAGGAGAAGCGACGTCGCCACGAACGGCCCGTGCACGGGCGCTGGGCGCCGCCGCACCCCCACCCCCGTAGACCAGGGCCGCCCCCGGCGATCGCCATCGATCCCGGGGGCTTACAAACCATCCACCCCAGTCCTCCCGTCGGGGAGAAAAGCGCGCTGCTCGTTCCTCGCTGATCCGGCCTGCGGCGAGCTCGGGAGCAAGAGATGTCCAGCGCCGGCGGGCAGGAGGCACTGCGCCATGAGGCAGCCCCTTTTATAGGGCTGCCTCCCTCCTGCCCGGTTCACTGGGTGACCACGCACCCAAACGACGCGCTGCGGCCCCCGGGGATGACGTGGGGGCCGCAGGCTCCGCCCCAACATGGCGGCCTCCTTCCCCGGCCCACGCCGCAACCCTCGCCAGCGGTGAGTCGCCGGCGGCATTACTTTGTTATACATCAATTGCATATATATATTTCCAGTTCTTCATAACATTTTATCATTCATATATCTATCCTTCAATGGTATAATGGTGCTATTGTATCTTAATGTGTATAAATTGTAATTAAATTTGTTACTTTTGAATTTGGTATTGAGGTTCCTAATTTTAATTTAGATAAGTTATAATTTAGTTCTAATTTATTTATTTTTTCTGGGCAACCCAGATATACCACCTGTCCCAGCTTTTATGGAAGTCTTCCATGTCCCTATCTTGTAACTCATAGGTCAGCTTTGTCATTTCGACCACCTGGTAGATTTTATTCATCACACTGTAGATTGTGGGAGGGAGCTCCTCTTTCCATGATTGGGCATACATAATTCTAGCCGCTGTTGTGATATGCAATATTAGATGTCTATCATGTTTTGAGAAGTGTTGTCTGAATATTCCTAATAAGAAGAGTTCTGGTCTTATTTTTATTTCCTTTTTTATAATTTCTTCAATCATATTTTGGATTTCCCCCCAAAATTGTCTGACTACTGGACATGTCCACCACATATGATAGTAAGTGACTGGTTTTTCCCGGCACTTCCAACAAATGGGGGACAGTTTTGGGTACATTTTAGATAGACGGGCTGGGGGTAGATGCCATCTGTAGAACATCTTGTATATATTCTCTTTGTATGGAATTGAAAGTGTTATTTTATAATTATTTACCCAATTTTTTTCCCATTCTGGTAAGTTTATCGTATACCCGAAATTTTGCCCCCAGGCTATCATGTTACCTTTTACTTCCTCCTCAGCAAGTTCTTGGTAAAGCAAATATTTGTAGATTTTGGAAATTTGTTTGTCATCTGCGCCCAATAGAATTTCATCAAATGTGCCGATTTTTTGGAATCCTTGCCTTTCCCTATCCTCTTTGTATTTGGATCTAATTTGATAATATTGAATCCAGTCCAATTTGATCCCTTTGTCCTGGAGGTCCGATTTAGAAATTAGTGTATCATTTTCATTTAATAATTGGTCATATATTATCTTATTCTTTAGGATCATTGTCTTGGGATATGTTATGGCCTCGTTCGGTGAGAGCCATCTTGGTGTTTGCAAGTATTGGGACTTTTGCACTGATTGCCACGTTTCTATTAAACTTTTTTGCATAAAATGCTGTTTGAAGTGTGTAAGTAATTTACCCTTTTTCCCAATTAAATATGAGTGCCAACCAAATTCCAGGTTATAGCCTTCTAAGGCTAGTATTCTTTTATCCCTTAAAATGATCCATTCTCTTATCCAATTCAATGATGCAGCTTTGTAGTATAGCTTCCAGTCCGGCACTCCCATCCCTCCTCTGCTCCTGTGGTCCTGTAGATGTTTGTATTTTAGCCTGGCTTTTTTTTTGCTCCAAATAAATTGATGGGTGAACTTCTTTAGTGAATCAAAAAATTTCCTGAGTAATTTTATAGGTATTGTCTGATAGAGAAAGAGAATCTTAGGGAGTATATTTTTCCAAGAAATGAAAGTTGGAGATTGGCCCATTTATCCAAATTTGTTTTTGTCATTTGCAGAAATTTTTCATAATTGTCTTTGTATATGGTACTACATTTGGCTGTAAGAATTATTCCCAAATATCTTACCTTTGGAGCAATTTGGATTTCCAGTTCATTTTCTAGTTCTAGTCTTTGACTTAAAGTCATATTTTTAACTATTATCTTAGTTTTATTTTTATTTATTTTTAACCCTGCCACTGCTCCAAAGTCATCTATGTCTTTTAATAAGTATTTGCCCGATATCAGTGGGTCTTCCAGAATGAACACCATATCATCCGCATAAGCTTGTAACTTAAATTCCTCATTTTTGGTTTTTAATCCTTTTATTTTTGAGTTGTTTCATATCTTAATCAGTAATGCTTCTAATGCTGTTATAAAAATCAATGGTGCCAGCGGGCATCCTTGTCTTACACCTTTTCTGATTTGTATTTCCTCAGTCATTTCTTTATTAATTATTATTTTTGCTTTTTGCTGCGAGTATATTGTATTAATTAAACCCACTAATTGATCTCCAAAATTCATTTTTTGTATCTGCAGTATGAAATATCTCCAATTAATTTTATCAAATGCTTTTTCCGCGTCCACAAAGACCAATGCAGCTTATCTTCCAATCTGTACATCGTAATATTCAGTTACATTCAGTATCGTTCTAGTATTATTTTTGATTTGTCTGTACGGGAGAAAACTGCTTTGGTCAGTGTGGATAATTTGATTTAAGATTGGTTTTAATCTTTCAGAGATAATTGCCACTAAAATTTTGTAGTCAGTGTTGAGGAGGGTAATTGGCCTGTAGTTTTGGATTAAGGATTTTCCAGATTCACTTTTAGGAATTAAAGTAATGTATGCGTGCTTCCAGGACTCTGGTATATTCCCGCCCGATAGGATATCATTAAATAGTTCTAACATATATGTCTCTAATAATCCTTGTAAAGTCTTGTATAACTCAAAAGGTATCCCATCCGGTCCGAGAGATTTATTGTTTTTTTGTTTACCAAGAATTTGCCTAAGTTCAGTTATCGTAATTTTGTCATTTAATTTTGTTTTTTGATCTTCGGATATTTTTGGTAATTCTATTTGTCCTAGGTAGTCATTGATTTTACTTTCCTCCACCTGTTCTTGGTCGTATAGATTGGAATAGAATTGTTCAGCTATAATTTTTTTTAAAATTCCTGCGTTTGTCTTTCCCCCTGTGAATCAAGTAAACCTTCAATGTATCTATCTGATTGTTGAGAGGCTAGTTTCCATGCTAGCCATCTCACAGGCTTGTTGGCATTTTCGAAAAAGTTTTGTTTTTGGCTTCTAATTTTTTGTACCAATTCCTCCTGATTACATAAATTCACCTTGTGTTTTGTCAAATTCAGTTCTTTTAGTGTTTTGGGGTCAGATGGGTTTTTATGAAGTTCTTCTTCTAAAGTGGTAATTTTTTGAATCAGTTTTTGCATTTCACTTTTCTTTTGCTTATTCTTACCCGCTAAGTATGCTATCGATAAGCCTCTGATATAGGCCTTCGTTGTGTCCCATAAGTTGGCTTTATTTGTTTCGCCATTATCGTTTATTTCTAGGAAATATTTTAATTCCTTTTCCATTTTTAGTATATATTCCTTTTCCTTAATAATAGATTGGTTTAACGACCACCTTTTCCTAATAGATCTTTCTTGCTCCGTCCATTTTAGCCAAATTGGATTGTGGTCCGCCCAGGTGTTAGGGAGGATCTCTGATTCTGTAATATTTTGAGTGAATTCTTGGTTGGCCCATGCCATGTCTATTCTTGACCACGACTTATGTGGGTATGAAAAATATGTATAGTATCTATTATTTGGGTGTAAGGATCTCCACGTGTCTTTCAATAAGAATTCTTCTACCATATGTTTGAAAGTATGTGGAAGAGTTTTTCTAACTTTTTTCTTGTTACTGCTTTTGTAATCTTTTTTTCTATCCGCTATTGAGTTGTAATCTCCAACTATTACGAATTTTTTTGAGTCAATGTCTAATAAAATTTTGTGTATTTTAGCATAGAATTCAGCCTGTTTTTTATTTGGAGCGTATATTGAGATTATTACTGTGGGGGTGTTCCCTTTATTTATTTGTATTGCCAAGATCCTTCCTTCTTCATCAGAGTATAGTAATTTGGGATTTAGTCGTGGTTTGACATAAATTACAGTTCCACGTTTCTTGACTGGTGCTAGTGAAGCAAAAAGTTTCCCTAGTTTTGGATATTCTAAGACTGAGTGTTGATCTTTCTTGATGTGTACTTCCTGGAGACAGGTTATATCTGGGTTGCTTTTAGTCAATTTATGCCATATTTTATTCCTTTTCTTTGAAGCATTTATACCATTGATGTTTATGGATATTAGTGATAGTTCTTCATCTGTAGTTATTTTCTTAGTTCCACTCTCTACCTCCTGCTCTAGACCTTGTAATTGCCCCTTCTTTGCCATTGTTTGGTCGTTTATATCTGATCTCCGGTTCTTGTATATTCTCATCCGATATTGATTCCTCTCTACTCTCCGCCTCCTTTCTCCCTCTCCCCCCTAGTTCTTGTAATTCAATTGTCTTAATATTTTGTTCTAAAAAGTTTTGAGCCTCTTCTGTTGTATTAATCCTATGTTTTTTCCCTAGAAGGGTGACTAGAAGACCTTCATGGATAAGCCACCTAAAGGAAATTTTATGTCGGTGCAGTTTAGATGTCAAAGTTTGATATTGTCTTCTCTTTTCTCTAATTCGCCTAGGGATTTGCTTTAGAACTATTACCTCCTTTCCTTTATGTATTATTGGGTCATCTTTAGCCAAATGGTATATCTCATCCCTTGCTGTTTTTTTTTAACAAACCTGACATGGACTTCTCGAGGTAATTTATTCCTGTGGGCATATCCAGTGTACACACGATATATCTCATCTATTTCCTTCAGTACCCTTCTAGCTGTTGATCCCGTTACGCCCGCTATTATCTCTGCCATTGTGTCTGCTATGTTTTCTTCCTTGCTTTCTGGTATGTTTTGAAATCTTAAGAAAAAAAAGGCTTTTTCAAGCTCCATATTTAATAGGGCCTCTTCCATGTTTTGGATGGCTGACCTTGTGTTTTCTTCTGTTTCCTGCAATTTAACTTCCAACTTTTCATTTTTCTGCTCTATCTCCTGTATCTTTTGTGCGTTTTCAGAAAGTGCGCCTTGAATAAGCTCAATTTTTCCGTCAATCTTACCTACTCTGTCCTCCACTCTCTGTATATCTTTTTGAATTTCCCCTCTTACATTCTCTATGTTCCCCGCCAATTTTTCACAGTTTTGGTCTAGAGATTCTTGCATTTTTATTATTAACTCTTGTAATGACTCTTGCAATGATGCAAGTGTAATTGTTGAGGACTGGGAAGCCATAGCTGTCACACTTTCTGCCCCTTTAGAACTCTGAGGGGTTGTAGGTTGGGATGTTACAGATTTATTTCCACCTTTGAATTGGGAAACATTTGCTAAAGGCCTTGACATTTTGAGTTAGCTTAGTACCCACAGTGTTACAAGTTTTACTATCAATTTGCCCACCAGATAGTTGGGCAGATAATCAAATTGTCAGTTAATCAGTTTCTACATATATTCAATATAATTAATAAAACATTTTGATTAAACCCACCCTTTCTATATTTGCAAGGCTGTTGTACATATTAAAAGGGCATGCATCACACACTCATGCCCTCATCACCTTGAGATTCAACTACTGTAACGCTCTCTACACGGGCTACCTTTGAAAAGTGTTCGGAAACTTCAGATCGTGCAGAATGCAGCTGCGAGAGCAATCATGGGCTTCCCCAGGTATGCCCATGTCACACCAACACTCCGCAGTCTGCATTGGTTGCCGATCAATTTCCAGTCACAATTCAAAGTGTTGGTTATGACCTATAAAGCCCTTCATGGCATCGGACCAGAATATCTCCGGGACCGCTTTCTGCTGCACGAATCCCAGCGACTGATTAGGTCCCACAGAGTTGGCCTTCTCCGGGTCCCGTCGACTAAACAATGTCATTTGGCGGGTCCCAGAGGAAGAGCCTTCCCTGTGGCAGCCCCGACTCTCTGGAATCAACTCCCCCTGAAGATTAGAACTGCCCCCACCCTCCTTGCCTTCTGTAAACTCCTTAAAACCCACCTTTGCCTCCAGGCATGGGAGAATTGACATATCTCACCCGGGGCCTACACAATTTATGTATGGTATGTTTGTATATATGTCTGATTAATAATGGTTATTTTAAAAAACATGTTTTTTAAATTATTAGATTTGTTATGAATTGTTCTATTGCTGTTGTGAGTTGCCCCGAGTCTACAGAGAGGGGCGGCATACAAATCTAACAAACAAACAAACAAACAAACAAACAAACGGATAAATAAATAAATAAATAAATATTAAAAGGGAATGCATCACAGTGCTCCATGTGCCCTCTTGCTTATTCTGAGACACACCAAATGCTGCTGCCCTCTAGCCATCTAAAGACTGAATTGAATTTGTATGAAAGTATTACTTAAACAGGTTCTAGAGCTGTAGAACTACTCTCACTAATAAGATTAGAACATACCTAAGTTGGACATTTGCACAATCATTAAGAACATTATTAATTAAAGTACTTCATATACTGGGATCAAATGAAAAAAAAGGTGATATGATAAGATCAAATGATAAAAAGTTGCAAAAAAAGGGCAAGAGGAATGACCAAGAAAATGGAGTGCCTCCCTTATGAAACCAAGTTGCAACACCTTGGTCTCTTCAGCCTTGAAAGACGGCATTTAAGAGGTGACTTGATTGAAGTGTATAAAATCATGGATGGGATAGAAAAGGTGAACAGAGAAAAATTATTCTCTCTATCACACAATACTAGGATGAGGTGGCATTCCCTAAAGCTCATATGTAAGAAAGTGAGGACAAATCAAGGGAAATATTTCTTCATCCAGAGGGTCGTTGGTTTATGGAATTCACTTCCAGAAGAGGTTGTGAATAGCTTCAAGGCAGGGTTAGACAGATTCATGGATGCCAAGTGTATCGGTTATTGAAACTGATGTCCATGTGCTGCCTCTATGTTGGTTGAGGCAGGCAGGATTCCCTTGGGTGCCATTTGTTGGGGATCAAGGGAAAGGGAGGGTTTTGCCTTCTCTTTCTCCTCAAGATCCCCATGGACAATTGGTGGACCACTTTGTGACACATAATGCTGGACTCGATGGCTTTGGCCGGATTCAGCATGGCTCTTCTTATGTTCTTATGTTCTTACGATAATGCACACTGGCTCTAGCCTTTTTTTTCAAATAGGAATTTGAAGATCAAAAGGAAAGGAAGGAAGGCTGTAGATACAGAGAACCTGAATGAATATTGTGAACTATGTGGTTAAACTATGCATCTAGGGGCTAAAAACACAATAATGCCGGAATCAGCATATTTGAGATTGATACAGGTAGTCCTCGATTTACAACAGTTCCTTTAGTGACCATTCAAAGTTTCACCAGCACTGAAAACAGTGACTTATGGGCATTTTTCACACAGCATTCATGTGGTCATAGGATTCAAAATTCAGACACTTGGTAACTGATTCATATTTATGATTGTTGCAGTGTTCTAAGGTCAAACGTGAACATCTGACAAGCAATGGGGAAGCAAGGTTCACTTAACAACTGGGTTACTAACTTAACAACTGCAGTGATTCACTTAACTGTAGCAAGGAAGATCGTAAAATGGGGCAAATTTCTCACTTAGCAACATATATTTTGGGCTCAATTGTGATCATTACCCATGGACTACCTGTGCAATTTTCTCATCTTATGATTTTTGTACACACCGCTCTCTCTGGAACATGGTTTTTCTCCCAAACTCTAGCCTGCCTCATCCTCCACCACACCTTCTTTGTGTTATGCTCAGTAATCACTGGAAGATATCAATGGTGTGTAGTCCCCCCTCTGGGAATGAGATGGTTGTTATATTCAAGTATCCAAGACAGCACTGTTGTCTCCCTATCTCTTGTTGCCCTTGCAACAATTAAGAGATGCAGAGAGCTGGTGCCCATTTATCTGCAACTTCAACTTTGGAGCCACGTGAAAAAATAAGAAACACATTATGCAAAGAAAGCAATTTACTCCACCTGCAAGTCTGTCACTTTTTTTTCCCTTCCATTGTTGTATTACTTTTGCAAGGCTTGGCAGAAAAGTGTCCCTCCCCCTTCATTTCTCCCTTTCAAGCATAATCCAACCTTTTGATTAGTGTTATCCAGCATGTGGTGGCACAAAATGCTCAAAAGTCATTATTCAAGACTCTAAAAATAATGAGATAGCATAAAAATCATGTAATTAGAATACGGAAATAATGTGTTTGAGCTCTTTTTGTTTGCCACTTCTTAGATCCTGACACCGTTGATTTTCTAGGCTTTGGCTTTAAACCCACAAGGGTTAGAAACTTATCTTTGAAATAACAACCAAGAAAAAAAAAACTATGTTAATGATTTTTCCACTCATCAGAGCAACTAGTTGAAGCTTATGGAAATTGAGAAGCATAAAGGACTTAAATAACAGAGTTCTTTGCTATGCTAATAAGATAGGCAGGGCTGTTTTTAACCAGTAGATAAAATGAGACATTCACACCAAGTGGAAAAGGCTGGAATCCAGCTGGAAATTGTTGATTGTTGTGTCCCATCCACTAGCTTTTTCTTTTAGGCTCATTGTCACTGTTCAAGAAAGATTCAATTGTCATTCCAATTATTATTATTATTATTATTATTATTATTATTATTATTATTATTATTATTAATATTATTATTATTATTATTATTATTTCAACAATACAACACAGCAAACAAAATCACTAATCTAGATTTCATATTTCATCACCAGTCGGGCACTTCCCAAGCACCCCCACTATGTGTGCCGATCCCAGTAAAGCCGCCTTTTGCAATTGATAAATGGAGATTTTGTCAATTCCGATGGTTTTCAAATATCCGCTGAGATCTTTTGGCATTGCACCCAACATGCCAAGGACCACTGGGACCACTTTCATTGGATTATGCCAGAGTCATTGCAGCTCGATTTTCAGACTGTAACGACTCTGGCATTATTATTATTGGTGTTGCTGTTGTTGCTGTTGTCATTATCATTATCACTATCACTATCATTATCATTGTTTTATGTATGGTATGCTTGTGTTGTATGGTTTTTTAAATGATGGGTTTTTAGATGCTTTCTTTTAAATATTAGATTTGTTACATTATCACATTGTTATTATTATTGTTGTGAGCCACGGAGAGGGGTGCAATACAAATCTAATAAATTATTATTATTATTATTATTATTATTATTATTATCATCATCATCATCATCATTATCATTATTATTTGTTTTGCACAGTGAGAAGTAAGGACTTCTTCTACTTCCTTCTATTTCCTTCTACTGCCGTGCCATTTTATTTATTTTCAGACTCTGACATTTTCCTTATTATAGATTGCAGACCAGCCCGAGACATCAAAGAATTAAGGATGATCCAATCACAATGCACTGATGACTGTACTAGGGTGGCACACTCTTGCGTCTCTGTGTGCTGCTCTTATCTGGCTCTTTCCATAGCACAAGCCTAAGGAGATATAATTCTTCCAATCCCTGGGGTAGTGCAGATAAAGAGTCAGAACCCAGGATTATCTGCAAGATAGCTAATTTTCCTTTTCAGCCAAAATCAAGTTTTCTGGACCAGAAGCTCTGTGCCATTGTCCTGGTATGGCTTCTTGTAGAGATTTGGCTTCCAGTACTATGCGAATGCAAATCTGTGCAATGCATGAAAGACTATTTCATACACTGAAGTTTCAATCCCACCACAAAAGATGGAGGCAACAGCAACTTTAGAAAGAAAGGGAGAGTGCGCATTCTTTTAAAGAAAGTTCTTTCCTAGCAAGGGGTCTATCACAGCTGTCAATAATTTGTGGAAGCAAACTAAAATTTCATCTATCAATGGAAAAGGAGAGAGAAATTACTTATCCTCTAAGTGCATATGCGTTCTTTTCAAATTGGCCAGAATGGAGGTTAAAAACCATAATTTAGCAAAGCACTGGCAAAAATTGATGACGCATTTGAGTCACTAGAGCAATTAAGAAAGAAGAAAAAAATCTGGGTAGAGCAGCTACTTGGAAAAAAAAACATTACAAATATGTGATAAGATAATAAGTAACAAATAACAAATAAGATAAAATACAGGAAATAATATAAGGGCAGACTAGATGGACCATGAGGTCTTTTTCTGCTGTCAATCTTTTATGTTTCTATACATCAAATAGAATAATATATATTTCTTTTTGTTTACTGCTTCCAGTCTCATGTTCTAGCCATTTGTGAAACAAACAACATTTGGGTAAATGTAAATGTCCCTACATTTTATTGAAATTATATATCTTTGCAGGTGATAAACCACTTTTAAGGTTCATAAAGTTCTGGTTGAGATTGTAGGAATGTAGTATGGTGAAACCCAAATGCTTATCTGATCCATAAGTAAGAACTGTAAAAATATTTCCTGTCAGCATCTTTCTATACTAGCATCTAGACAGACCTTTGGGAAGGGTTGGTATGTTTGTAATATTTTTGCCTCTTTGCCTCACTTTCAAGTAATCAATATTGAATGAAATAATATGAATTTTGTTTAAAGAAAATTGTGAGTAATGCATTGCTAGCATTTCAATGAGCATCTTTGAACATAGCTCGTGAGCCATAGCTCTGATAATACTGAGATTTCATGCATCTTTGGCATTTCCTATTCATTGCAGCTTGTCCTTTCAGCAAGAAGAGAGCCAACAACTCCAGTTCTCTGACCACTGTGGATTGGATCCAGAGGAAGGGACAAGGGACTTTGTATGATAGATTCATTCAAAAAGTTGGGGTTTCATTAATAGAACAGGAAAGATAGGGTAGCAAGCAGGAGGCGTAATCCATCATTGCAAAAGTTTGGGGGCTAGGATGTTTTCTCACCTAAATAGGTAAAGACTTTCCCAAACGTAACTGAACTTCTGGTGACATCAAAAATATGTTCCTATAAGGCAGGGGTGACATTCAAAACTTTTCCCTCCCAGTTCTGTGGCGTGGCTTGGTAGGCGTGGCAGGGGAAGGATACTGCAAAATCCCCAAACCCTCCCCACTCCTGGGGGACACATATTGCAAAATCTCCATTCCCACCACACTCTGGGGCCAGCCAGAGGTGGTATTTGCTGGTTCTCCGAACTACTCAAAATTTCAACTACCGGTTTTCCAGAACATGTTAGAACTTGCTGAATTTCACCCCTGCTGTAAGATGTGTAGGGTAAAGGACGTGGGGCAAATGGAGAAAGCAGGATAAGGAAGTCATGATGCAAATGCCACACTGTTTTGACATCTCACACCGGTATAAAAGGTGCAGGGTTTTGATAGATGTGGTTGGTATCATTTTGGCAAAAGCGGTCTTCAATCCTGTGGACATTTCTGACTCATCAACTGTTCTACCTGGTGGTGGATGTGGTAACACCTGCATTCTGCATTCCATATTCCCTATTCTGTATTCTATTCTTAGTCCATCTTTAACACTAAATTTCTCCCATTCAAATCTCATATCTACTTTGCTTTCGGAGGCCGGCCAAAGTTTGCTAAACATTGCCAAATAAATGAAAGGTTCTTTGCTCAAATTTGTCTCAAATTCTGGGATCACTAAAACACAAGAGGACATAAGTGGGTGTGTATATTAAAACTAAAAAGTTTCTGAACGTACATTTCTGGAGTCTTCCTAATTTCTTGTTCTGTTATTTCTCTTAGCCATCTTTCCACCTTATTCCAATAGTTGTGGCGCAGGCGGAGTAACAGTCGGACACAAGGTATGGGTATAAATAGGGTCACTTTTATTTAACTCAACTTGGATTAACTATTTTGCCAAATAAGCCCACGTGACCTGCAGTGGTGCAAAATAAAATGGGGGCGGAGTTAACTTACAAACCAAACTCAACTGAGCAACATCTGGGCGAAAGCTCCTAGCCCGGGTGCAAGGTCATGGTAAAGTTACACCTGCGCCCTGCCCCAGGCCACGCCCCCGCGGCGTATGGGATGGCTCGCCACTGGTCTCTGATAATCTCCATGCAGCGAGCCACAGGAGCAACCCCCCTCACCGAACCCAGGCCGGTCGAGCCCTGTGATCCGAGAGGGAGATCACCCCTCACCTCAGTAGAGGTGCCCCTAAAGGAGATCACACGTTGCTGCTTACGCCCAATTCCGCCCCCTATCGGCCAACCCCCCCCAGTGACCTTGAGGGGGGGGCACTAGTTGGTGAGACCACCCCCTAACCGCACTCCCACGTACAGAGTAGAGCAGGCGAAAAAACAACCAGAGCTCGTCCAATTTGCTGTGGTTGCAAAAAATTTCTACTCGGCCCCACCGTGGGCGACCCATCATATGTACCCTGTAGCAGAGGGACAGTGGGCGGGTGTCTCCAATCTGCGCGGGCGAGGGAACTGCGCCACGAGGCAGCCTCTTTTATAGGGCTGCCTCACCCTCGCCCCGCCAATGGGTGGCCAGCGCCACCATACCACGTCATCCCTGCGGCCCCTGGGGATGACGAGGGGCCGCAGGCACCGCCCCCCACAATGGCGGCCTCCTTCCCCACCCACGCCGCAACCCCGCGCCGGCCGGTAAGTCGCCGGCGGCATTGCGGCGCAGGCGGAGTAACAGGCGGACACAAGGTATGGGTATAAATAGGGTCACTTTTATTTAACTCAACTTGGATTAACTATTTTGCCAAATAAGCCCACATGACCTGCAGTGGTGCAAAATAAAATGGGGGCGGAGTTAACTTACAAACCAAACTCAACTGAGCAACATCTGGGCGAAAGCTCCTAGCCCGGGTGCAAGGTCATGGTAAAGTTACACCTGCGCCCTGCCCCAGGCCACGCCCCCGCGGCGTATGGGATGGCTCGCCACTGGTCTCTGATAATCTCCATGCAGCGAGCCACAGGAGCAACCCCCCTCACCGAACCCAGGCCGGTCGAGCCCTGTGATCCGAGAGTGAGATCACCCCTCACCTCATTAGAGGTGCCCCTAAAGGAGATCACACGTTGCTGCTTACACCCAATTCCGCCCCCTATCGGCCACAGCAGGGGGTGAAATTTTAATTTATTCCCCCTGCTCCCCCCCCTGCACATGAATGTGCAGGCACCTCTGCAGGTCCGCTAAAAATTTGTCATTCCCTTTATCTGACAAATGTACGCCGTCCTGCCTATATAAATCCATCAGGGCTGCCCTGATGTCAGGGTGGTCTATCACCCCACCCCCCGCCTGGAGTAACCATTTCCGAACTGCTCTATTGACCCTCTTTCTAGCCCTATCCACCGCCCTGGGGTTTCTAGCATGCCTCCAAACCCTACGTGGCAAGATGTTGGACCACAAAATGCGGGTGTCCGGCCACCGCTTCCAAATCGCCTGCAAGCCATCCCAAATGTGCCACAGCAAGTCAACGCCCGTAATTGCTCCCAGGTCATTACCCCCCACGTGTAAGACCAACCATCCCGGCACCCCCTGCACCTTCCCGCTGTTGAACAGCAAGGGAAGCAACTCCAACCAACGTAGGCCTCTACGCCCCAACCATTGCACTCTAACATGCCGGTCCAGCTGCAACTGCCTGCCGGGCGTTGTCTCTTGGGCCCGCCTCTCGGCCCAGTACACCATGCTGTGGCCACAGATCAGGACTCTCTAAGCCCCCTGTACATCATCTAGAAAGAAGGGAAGAAACAAAGCAGCATCAGAATCGGCCACCTGGGCCCGCCCGGTCCCGCCCCACTCACCTAAGGACGGATGTAGGCCCGAAAGGCCTTCGATCGCCAACGGCCCACCGCACGTATGTCTGGAGCGCTGAAACCTACTGTGGCTGCAAAGGAAGCTGCACCAATCCTGAAAGAGTGAGTCCCGTAACGCTTGGGGTCCAGGCCCAAGCGGGCCAGGGCCTTAGTCGTCACAGCCCAAAACTGGTACCTGGTGAGAGGTGCCCCAGATGCGTGACAGAAAAGCGGGCCGGGGTAACCTCCCCGAATGCTCCAATACGCTGAGAGTGCCCTAACGGGGCACACCTTCTTATGGCTGGTCCTGGAAAGTTGGACTGTCATGCCCCGGCCTCTCTGGTCCGTTTTGGAGCAGCGCAACCGGAGGCGAACTGAGCCCCTCCGGAATCGAATGTCCCTGGCCGTAAAGGCTCGGCCAGAGTTATCGAACTTGGATGCCGCCAAAACCTCGCTTATCCTGAACGCACCAAAAAACAACGTAACCGCAACTGCGCGATAAAGCGCCGCCTCGTACTGAGAGCGGCACAAACTGTTCCACAAGTCGCCCAAACCCATTAGGTGAGCTAACTTAAGGGGGCGCCTCCAATCTCCCCAGGGCGGGCCCTTCTCCCTGATCCACCCCTCCAGTGTTTTCCTGACCCTAAAGTCCCCCGTGTTGTCCGCGAAGCCCCTGGACTTGGCTATGAAAGCCAGGCCAGCCAGTTTGCCCCGAATTGTGCGGGCTGACAACCCCTGGCGCTTACTAAGTGAACAGAACTCAAGCAGGTGCTCCACCGGGGCAGGCCAAAGCTGATCGTATCTCCTAAGTTGACGAAAAGCCCAGAATTCCCTACCTGCCCGCTGGTATGACCTCCTGGTGCTTGCTGCTATGGACAGGTCCATTGCCCTGTTCACGTCGACCCTCCAATCTGCCACAGGTGCGGGGGGGGGTGCCTCCGGATGCTCCGCGGCCTGTGGGGCAAGCAGCCGGAACCTAGCCAACTGCCCCCTTGATAACGCGTCAGCTACCCCATTCCGGATCCCCGGGACATGGTGAGCCCGAAAAAGCATGTTCCTGGCCAAGCACCTAACCACCATGTGACGCACCAAACCCATCACCCTCTCGTTTTTGGAAGAAAGCGTGTTGACCACATGTACCACCGCCATGTTGTCGCACCAAAAATGTACCGTCTTCCCGGTGAAGCTAGGGGACCACAGCTCGATGGCCACAACTATTGGGAACAGCTCCAAGAACATCAAGTCCCTGCACACTGCGGTGCCCTGCCACTCCTGAGGCCAGTCCGCCCTAAACCAATTATCCTTCCAGACCACACCAAATCCAGCCGCCCCGGCTGCGTCGGACTTCACCTGGAAGTCGCCCTTCAACAGCATGTCTTGCCTCCAAAAGGAGACCCCGTTGTACGTGTCCAAAAATTCCTGCCACACTCCCAGGTCCTTCCTGACACTAGCCGTCAAGCGAATTCTGTGGTGTGGCTTGCTGAGACCGACCGTCGCCTGATAGAGCCTAAACATGAACGCCCTCCCCGGCGCTATCACTCTACAAGCAAAGTTCAACAAACCCGCCAACTCCTGCACCTGCCGAAGAGTCACCCTTCTGGCGGCCCTAACCACCCTCACCGTGTTCCGGAGCCTAGCGAGTTTATCCTCCGGGAGCCTACAGGTCTGGGCAACCGAGTCTACTTCGATGCCCAGGAATGTAAGCCTAGTGGTGGGTCCCTCAGTCTTTTCATGTGCCAGAGGCACGCCAAGGTCCCCGCACAACCCCTGAAAACCAGCCATTCCCCGTTGGCATTCGTCAGAGCCCGCCGGCCCTGCGAAAAGAAAATCATCTAAATAATGGACAACTGACCGAATCCCTGAGCTCTTCACGTGGGCCCACTCTAAGAAAGAACTAAACTTCTCAAACAATGAACATGAAACTGAACAACCCATCGGCAGGGCCCGATCAACAAAGAACCCCCCCTCGAACTGAAAACCCAACAGGTCAAAATCCTCGGGGTGAATCGGCAAAAGCCGGAAGGCCGACTTGATATCACATTTGCCCATCAGGGCCCCCGGTCCGCACTCACGTACCACCGAGACAGCTGTCTCAAAAGGGGTGTAACGCACTGAGCACAAGTCCCCAGGGATGTGATCATTTACCGAGTCACCCGGAGGAAAAGACAGGTGATGAATGAGCCTGAACTCCCCGGCCGCTCGCTTGGGCACCACTCCCAGGGGGGATACTTGCAGAGAGGGCAGGGGTGGCTCCGTAAAGGGGCCCAGCACCCGGCCCTCCCGCACCTCCTTCGTAATTTTCTCCCGCACAACATGCTCCATCCCGGACACTGACCTCAGGTTGCTCGCCAGGCAAGCAATCCTAGGCCCTTCGTATGGGATTCTAAAGCCCTCCAAAAAACCTGCAACCAAAAATTCGGCACCTTTCCTAGGGCGATAGCCCGTGAGCCAATCCCTCAACCTGTCCACTTTAATGGGGGTTGGTCCCCTTGTTCTGAGCTCCAGCCGCCTGGGGCTTGGCAGAGCCCAACGCTGACTTGTTACCGCCTCCCCCCCTGCTCTTATAACAGGCGGATGTGGGGTGTCTGCCATTGCACAATGCGCAGGCATGGCGAAAGCGGCACACTGGCCTGGAACAGGCTCCCCTGGCGCCGTACTCGTAACAGTACGGCGGGATCCGAAAGGGCGAACTTGTCGTACCACGCTGCGCAGAGCCCTGGGTCCACGAACCCGCCCCTGGGCGGGGGAGGGTAGCCTCCTTTCCTTGGGTCAGCAGCAGGTGGCCGGTAGGCGTACGCCCGCTAGCCGGGGTGGCTGGTTGCTGCGTGGCTTGAAGCCACAGATCGTTGTGCCGCATGTCCCACGGCCAGTGCCTATTGTGTGCGGCGAACCTCCTAAAGTTTTCATCGTATTGCTTCCAAGCCTCCCCTCCAAACTCCTGATACGCTCGTAGAATCATATTCATATACAGGATGAGCTCGTGAGTCTTATGGACGTCATCCTCGACCACCACCGAGTGATATGCCAGAAAGGCGTATGCCCAAGATAATATCCCCTTGTCCATCTTGGTGTCCTTTGACTCCTCGGATCCCTTCTTACCGTCCTTGTCCTTGTCCTTCTTGGATTTCGCCAGCAATAAAATCTTGAATATATCCACATAGGCCCCGCGCCAAATTTTACGCTTAAGGGCCTGTGACATGTGCATACTCAAAGGAGTGTCAGGGAGGCCCGGGGCAAAGGGGTTGTCACTATCAACTGTGGAAGTGTCCGTGGACACCGTGGTTGTGGACTCCGAGCTATCCCTCGAGGAGTCCCTCTTCTTCCTGCCCCGCTTTGTTACCCCACGTTTTCGGCCCCTCCCCCACACCTGGGCTGCCGTGCGCGAACGCCATGTTTTATGTGACCTGTGTGACTTGCGTTTAACCGCCTGTAGCCTGCCTCGTGGCCCCCGTGGCCGGGACCAGCGATGCCCAGGCACAGGGCACTCACCCCAATGTGAAGAGTCATCATCAGCCTCCTCTGAGCCGGAAGCAGCCCTGCTTCCCCATCTCCTCTTGCGCTTCTTCTTAGCGCGCTGGCCGGATCTCACCCTCTGGGACCTTTCGTCCGATTCCGAGGAGCTCTGGGTCCCCTCTGCACTCGTGGCACCCCGGGCGTCCTCGTGCCGGGACCTGCCCCTCTTCCTTGGCCCCTCATCCAATTTCTCGAGTAAGGCAGAAAGAAGGTGTGAGGATACAGACACTGACTCCTCCCCAGCATCCATATCCCCAACCGCCCGTGCTGCGGGGGACCCCTCATCAAACCCACTCATTTCCCCTGGGCTGGGGTCCCCCTCCCCTGGGTCATAGGCCTCCCCCGTTCTGCCACGTGGCCCCCGGGATGGGGCCCTCCCCTGGCGGCCTGCAGCCCTGGGTGTCATCCCCCAGCTCCTCACGGCCCGCCCCCTGTGGCTCGCCTCCCCCCTGGAGCTGACCTCCCTGCCGGGCCTACCGGCCTGTCCCTCTCCAGGGGCCTCCCCCCATGACCGCTTGGGGGCCCTCCTCCGGCCCGTACGGCGGGGCTCGTTGGGGGGGGGTGCCCAGAACTCCAGCCTGCCCCCCTGCTGCCCTCCGCCGGGTCCCCGGCTTCGCCCTGCTGCCTCTAGCCATGTTACCCCCCTATTAAAGCAAAAAACGGCCCTAAAGACCGCCGAAGGCTGCCGGCCTGAGCCTCTGCCGCCCACGCGTCGTCGACAGGCCTCCGGGCCCGGTCGCGCCCTCAGCGCCACGTGCGCCGCTGGCCCCGGGCCTCCCGCTGCCTCCTCCGCGTCCTCTTCGTCGTCCTCGCCTCGCCGCGCTCTCTCCCAGCGCTCGCCGGCGATCCGCGACTCGGATCGCCGCCCACGCGTCCTCTTCGGCCTTCGGGCCTAACCGCTCCTACAACACAGCAGCAGGGCCGTGTCTCCAATCTGCGCGGGCGAGGGAACTGCGCCACGAGGCAGCCCCTTTTATAGGGCTGCCTCACCCTCGCCCCGCCAATGGGTGGCCAGCGCCACCATACCACGTCATCCCTGCGGCCCCTGGGGATGACGAGGGGCCGCAGGCACCGCCCCCCACAATGGCGGCCTCCTTCCCCACCCACGCCGCAACCCCGCGCCGGCCAGTAAGTCGCCGGCGGCATTCTTTGCTTTCGGACGCGTCCACCATAAACGGAAATATGTACCAATTTCTTTTTTACATTTCCAATAATTGGGCAATGTACTTGGGAACATCTTTGAAATTCTATTAGGTGGCAAATGCCATCTGTAAAACATCTTAATTTGATTTTCTTTAAAAGAAACCGATTTAGTCTTCGGAGAGGGGCGGCACACAAATCTAATCAATAATAATAATAATAATAATAATTATTATTATTATTATTATTATTATTATTATTATTATTATTATTATTATTATTTTCCAATTATATGTCCAGACCTTTTCCCATGTATCTAAATCTATTTCTTTCCTAAATTTTTACACCAACTAATCATATTGTCTTTTAAAATCCAACCTATCATCCTATAATTAATCAAATATTTATATACTTTCCCAATCAATTTTCCTTGATTTTTAATTAACAATTTCCCTAATATGTTGTTATCTTTCTTAAATATATATGTTCTTACTTCTTTTTGAAATCTGGATTTAATCTGCGCATACTGCCACCATTCCATTACTACTACTACTTCTTGTAATTCTTGTCTCGTTTTCAATTTCAGTTGATTGTCTAGTACGTCCCTATACTTCCATATTTTACTTTCTTGTAATAAATTTGGGGGACATATAGCTTCTATTGGAGAGATCCATTCTGGCATTACTAGAAAATGATTTTTTAAAATCTCATTCCATTCGTTCAATAAGGCCTTTCTAATTGTATGTCTCTTCAAGTAGGAATGTTGTTTGTACTTATCGTACCAAACAAAAGCATGCCAACCTAACATTAGGTCGTGTCCTTCTAGATTTAATAATCTTCTATTTTCCAAAATTAACCATTCTTTTATCCAGGATAGGGCTGCTGCTTGATAATATAGCTTCCAGTTTGGAAGGGCGAGCCTGCCCCTCTCCTTCAAATCTACTGGTGCACTTTGTTTTATTCTTGGTTTTTTCACTTGCCATATAATTTTTTTTGGAATCTTAGTCAATTCTGTAAAAAAAATTTTTAAAGAATTGAGGTGACCCTTTTCTAACTGCAACAGGATAGGAGCTTCTTTTTAGAAAACATTTTGTCCAAGAAAGTTATTTTCAGTGGCATTAAACCTGGAGGTTAAATGATGTTACTGAAAAATAGGGAAATAATCATTTCTTGATTACTATTATGTTTTATAAATTTGCTTTTCTTTAAAAATGGAGAAAAAAGAACAATTAAAAGTATAAAATAATGACAATTTGTGTGTGTGTGTGTGTTTAAATACATGTCTTGAAATAACAGAGTGAGAAAGACAAAAATTGTCACCTTAACCCACTGTTGTAATTATGTATACTCCTGTTTTAATCCAGTTTCTCCAACAAAAAGATTGTCTGGCTATTTTAAAATGTGAATTCCCTCACAATACCAACTGATTGTAAGAATCAAATTAGAGGTAGCATATTTTTGTAATTGCACCTTTCTCCCCACTCAACTATAGAAGGAGAGGGAATTCATATTTGCTGAAGTAGTTAGGCTCTAACTTTTTTCCACTTACAAGACATGCCCAGATAATTTCCAATAGATGAAACTTGCCATTCATTAATTCAAGAAGAAAGACATGTTCTGTACTATACATTTAAATCAGGAAAATTGAAACCATCTTTTCTCCCTGGCAGTTGAAAATTCCTGAGTGAAATATGAGGAGAAAAGCTTCCCCAAATAAACCTTTAAAAAGTACATTAAATTTCTGAATGTACATTTTGGGGAATATATAATAATATACAGTATAAATTACCTGTGGCAAGAGATAATTTTACTTCAAATATTCCATTTAAGTGAAGCCCATCTATCCAAATCTATTGCTTGTTCTAACAGCAATACATTTAAATTCAGTTTAATCATCTGAGATATATCTGTAGATATTCTCAGCCCAAGGTAAATTATTGCTTCTGGGAACTATCAAAAAGCTGCTACTGACAGTTTTCAAGCTCTAAAGACATAGTTTAGGACTTAAACCAATTAAAATTATACATAGAAAGGACTCCAAAGGCATACATTAATTGCATTTATTTTTGTATATGAGACTAAGGTTGGTCAATAAATATTAATATATCATCTACAGACAGGGCTACTGTATATTAAGTAATATTATACTATTATATTGTATACTATATAATATTGGTTGCAAAAATCTGGAGGGCCACCATATAGTCAGAGAAGAAAACAGAAAAGTCTATATTTTTTGCTCCCATTTACGTTTTATCATCTGTGCAGCCCAGTTCAAACTGTCTTATTGTATAATATCTCCCTACATCTAATAAACCAGTTGTGATGCTATCTGAGAATGACCTTGAAAGACAAGGGGAAGAGATGTTGCCTTGATAACAATCAGATAAGTGGGTGAGGAGCCCACAACTATATTACAGACAAATAACGATCCCACTCTAAATTATCAGGCTCACAAAAGAGACAGTGAGAGGTCTGTATTTTCAGACTTGTGAGATTCTTTAATGTAGCCTTATAATAAATTAGCTCATCTAGTCATGTTTCTTATCTGGACTATCTGAGAAGACTGACATCACTTTTGCAAATCTGAAAATACAAATTTCCCATCATCTCTTTTTACATTCTGATAAATTAGTGCAGATCATTTCTGAGTTTGATCCTCTGCAACTGTGGGCTGCCTCCATCCTTTTATCTGGTCATTCTCAAAGCATGAAACTAAACATAGGGCATATCAATTTTTTCAGCCTTCAGTTTCCAAACATTAGGAATGCCTCGGGCATTGTAAAAATATTTTGATTGCTTTAATATAATTTAGATGTGTTTGATAAGTAACTACTGTTTTAACATTTTGTTTGTTTCATTTGAGATCCCCTAATCTTTCACTTGTGTTTTTGGAAGGCCTTAATCTATATGAAAAATTCCTGAAGAAAATAAAAAAATATTGAAATAATAAAAATTGGTATTGCCAGTTAGATATTATAAAATAAGGTATCTTTTCTGCATGATAAACCCTAGCATAATTTCACGCTACAAAATTCACTCATAATCTCAACTAAAAGTTGAAAACTATCTGGTCTTAGAGTCATTGTATTATCAATAATACTGTTAATTTCTTCCAGCTGGATAGGTTCAGAAAAGTATCTTATTTTGTTGAGTATCCACACATTAAAAATTGAGGGAGGAAAGTCGAATTGGTTTTCTATTACATCACTATATTTTCAGTACAGGAAATATTGAAATGTGTATAT
Source organism: Erythrolamprus reginae (assembly GCF_031021105.1). Taxonomy (NCBI): domain Eukaryota; kingdom Metazoa; phylum Chordata; class Lepidosauria; order Squamata; family Dipsadidae; genus Erythrolamprus; species Erythrolamprus reginae. The sequence continues at coordinate 161,964,165 of NC_091951.1, read as the reverse complement.
TCTAGCAATTTGCTTAAATTATTATTGTCCTAAATCCTTGGAATAAAACTTGGTTGCTTTTTAAACCCGTATGACATTTTATTGCCTCATCTTCTTCCAGATACCTTTATTCCTGCCTGAACAGGAAGCAGTTTAATTAGATTATAGTTAAAAGTTTGTAACTATAATCTTAGAAGGACATATACACTAAAGCCAAATAAACTTAGCCTTCTGTTGTTTTTTTCTTTTAAATATATTATATTTTTCCTTAAGTACAAGATAAGAAGAAATGTCCCTACATCAATAATAACCTGCAACACTGTTGAATGCAGAAATATTAGAAATATTACTACTGACACATCTCTTTTCCTTTGTTTGTCAATCAACTGATATAGTTTTGGCTTTATTACTGGTTGATTAATCATTATGGCTGGTGTTTGTACTTATTTATTTTGAGGATTTTTTAAAAAAAATGTTTTAATTGTTTTAGAATTTTAGACTTCTAAGATGTCCAGAATCACTTGGTTGAGTTGTGCAGTTACTGCATAGAAATTGAATAAATAAGTAAATAAATAATTTTTTCCAGTTTTGCCATCCTTACTCCTTAATCCAACAGGTGTGTTCTTTGTAATAACATAATAATGCCTGCTGATTAGGGGCAGGCTACCAATCCCAGCCCTACCAGAATGCTCCGGGAGCGGGCCCTTGCGCGAGCCCATGCCCAGCGTGTGATTCGGCTTCTGTGCATGCACAGAAGCCAAATCTTACGCAGATGTGTGCGTGTGTGATTTCTGTGGGGGGGGGTTGCTTCTGTGCATGTGCCAAAACAAAAAACCCCCGAAAATTGGAGAGAAGAGTTGACGGTCACAAGCGACCAGCAAAACAAGGTAAAAGCTGCCTGCCCCCACCATGCTGCTCGCCCTCGCTCCCCCCACCACTTGCCCTGCCATGGTCCTCACTCCCCCTGCCACTCCCCCTGCCGCGCTGCTTGCCTTCACTTCCCCCGCTGCTTGCCCTGCCCTGCCCCTCACCCCTACTTACCTGGATCACCTCCTGCAGGGGCCATGGCACAGGGAGCAGGCCGGGTGGCCCCAATTCTGGCCACGCGGCCTGTTCAGTGCTCTCCAATGCCACAGGCATGTCTCCTGTGGCCCAGGAGATCAAAGAGCAGGCCACATGGCCGGAGCTGGGGCAGGCTGCTTTTGCTGCCGGCCCCAGCTGCCACTCTAGGCATGGCAGCCAGATTCAGCTGCTGCGGATGTGCAGCAGCCTAAATCTCTTTCTGGCAGCAGAAAAATTGTATTTTTTAACCAGAATCGCGCCAGTTGCGCATGCACAGCACGTGCACGCATGATGGCAATGGAGTGAGCCTACATGCTCCATTTCTGTCAACGAAACAGCATTCCCACTGTTCTGGTTTGTGGTCCACCCCTGCTGCCGATGAGCCACAGACTGCAGGCACTTCCTCTCCTCAGTGTCCCAGACCAGGGCAGAAAACTATGGAAATAGAATGGTTGAATTTCAGCAATGCAGTGGTTTGTGGATAGATGAGGGTATAAAGCAGTGGTGAAATCCATTTTTTTACTACCGGTTCTGTGGGCTTGGCATGGTGTGGCTTGGTAGACGTGGGTTGGTAGCAGGAGAAGGGTACTTCAAAATTTCCATTCCCTACCCTCTCCTGGGGGAAGGATATTGCAAAATCTCCATTCCCTCCCCACTCTAGGGCAACTGGTATTTGCCAGTTCTCCGAACTATCAAAATTTCCACTACCGGTTCTCCAGAACCTGTTAGATTTCACACCTAGTATAAAGATAATGTGGAAGCCTCTTTGTCTTAGAGATTGTACACTCTCATTCCCACCCTACTTCTCAGAATTTAGAAACAGCTTGAAAAAAATTAGGACCATTCCTTCTCATGACATCATAGCATCACCGAATGGCCCTTTGGATCTCCAGAAGTTCGTGCACTTTTACATTCCTTATTGAAACATTCGAATCATGCACTAATTCAAGATATACAGTCCATACTCTATGCAAAATACTAAGCATGTAATGTATGAAAAGTATATACAGGGAGTCATCAACTGATGATTATAATTGAACCCAAACCTTAGGTTAAGTGAGTTTTGCTCCATTTTACGACCATTCTTGCCCCATTTATTAACAGTGCAGTTGTTAAAAATTAGTAAGCAAAGCAGGTTTCCCCATTGACTTTACTTGTCAGAAGATCACAAAAGGGATCACGTGACTCCAGTATACTGCAACCATCATAAATATGAATCACTTGTCAAGTATCCAAATGTAAATCACATAACCATGAGGATCATACAAGTCAAAAGTGTGAAAAATGGCCATAACTCATTTTTTGCAGTGCCAGTCAATACATCTGCATTAACTGACATGCTTTGCATTTATCTTTAACAAAAAAAGAATGACACAAACATCTACTGTATTTTCAGAGTATAAGATGTACCTTTTTACCCCCAAAGAGGGTGAAAACCTGGGTGCATCTTATACACTGAATGCAGCCCTATCCAGCCACTCCCCAAAAGTAATTTTGCAAACAGCAGCAGAGCCTGATTAGCACAAGCCACTGATTATCTACCTCCCGACACTCAGCTGATTAATTGAAATTTCAAGCCAGTGCTAAAATGAAAGTGAAACTAAAACTGCACGGAGGCAAAGACTGAAACTTGGTGTTAGTTTTTTGCTGCAGGAAGGTAAGCCAATAACTATAAATGCCTATAAAATGTTCAAATTACTAGACTTATTTTTTAAAGACTGCTTTAGTGTTGTTCTAGACCACTTAACAAAATGAAGAAGCTTTTTAAAATAAATGCTTGATCAGAAGAGGCCCAGTGCTATTGTGTCATCTTTTAAATAGCAAAGAATACTTCCAGAAAGCCACATCAATCTGTAAAGGTATAATCTGAAATGTCCTTTTTTAGTATCAAGTATTAGTATTAAGTATCAGTATTAAGATAAGGCAGATGAGTTAAACCCAGACTTAGTTATGTTTGGAATTGTTCTATTGAAATAATTGGGAGGAGTAAGTGTGATTGTATTTAAGAAAAGTTTCTGGAATTAATATATGCCATAATGTACATTTCTCCAATTCTTTGCAATTTCTGTACATCAGCCACACAAGCACAGAAATACACAACAAACAGTGTATATAATCTGTGCTGTTTGCTGCTTGGCCAATCGCTAGGAGGCAGAGGCCTTTTCCCCTTGTTTTGCTCCTCCAAAACTAAGGTGCGTCTTATACTCTGAAATATACAGTGGTACCTCATGATATGAACCCCTCGCCATACGAACAACCCAAGATACGAACCCGGGATTCGGATATTTTTTGTCCCTTCTTACGAACGTTTTCCGTCTTACGAACCCGCCCCCGCCGCCTGGCTGTCGCTTTTTGAAACAGCCGGGGGGCTTCCCGCGTCTTCCTGAACCCGAACGCCAAACCCAAACTTCTGGGTTCAGTGTTTGGGAGGCCGCCGAGAAGGGGCTTCTCGGCGGCCTCCCGAACGCCGAACCCGGATGTTCAGTAAAAGTTCGGGTTCGGGAGGCCGCTGAGAAGTCCCACCACCCGGCTGTCATCTTTTGAAACAGCCGGGGGGCTTCCCAGCGTCCTCCTGAACCTGAACGCCAAACCCGAACTTTCGGGTTCGGCGTTCGGGAGGCCGCCGAGAAGGCCCCCGGCTGTTTCAAAAGGTGACAGCCAGGCGGCGTGGCTTCTCGGTGGCCACCCAAACCTGGACTTTTGCCGAACTTCCATGTTCGGCATTGGCAGAACGCTGAGAAGTTCCCGGCTGAGAAGCGCCTGTTTCAATTGAAACAGCCGGGCGGCGGCGTTTTTTTGCGGGGGGTTTTCATTGCATGCATTAATTCATTTTTCATTGTTTCCTATAGGAAACAATGTTTCACCTTACGAACCTTTCGCCTTACGAACCTCCCCCGGGAACCAATTAGGTTCGTAAGATGAGGTATTACTGTACTTTATTTACCTTCATATGCATGTCTGCTATGTATAAATCACATAGAATGAACTTGGCCTGTGGAATCCCTCAGCAGCAGAGGTGGGTTCCTTCCAGTTTGCACCAGTTCTATAGACAGTCTTCACCAGCAGTTTGCTCCAAATTGCTGGTAATGTCACAGAACTGGTTCTATCAGTGCCAGTCTCTGGACGCTGCCATCTTTTTAAAGAATTTTTTTTTAATTATTATGTTTGAAACTTTTTTGCTGATTTTTTTTTTCTGTGCATGCACAGAAGCTGAGTTTCCAGCCCTGTGCATGCGCCACCATCTCGATTTTGGCTTTGTGGGGGTCTTTTTGTGGGGAATTTTTGGCACTGTGCATGTGTGTGCCCACCAGGTGCAGCCACATGGCATGGGAGGAAGCAAAATGGCAGCGAGGTAAGTTAGAAAACCACTCCCCCATGCTCAGCAGGTAAACTGGCCAACACTGCTTGCACTGACACAAATAATAAACTACTACTTTTGATGTTTAGCAGGAAAAGAGGCATGGCGGTTGCCTTCTAGAAGGCTGGGGGTGGTGTGAGGTTAGCAATGAAGATTCCTGCCATGAAGAAATAGTCAGTGGCTCATGCAGTGAGGCATGTAGGTCATGAGGACGAGGCCAAAGAGAGGGGGGAAAAAACAGCAGATGCAGGCCTTCAAAACAAATCATGGAAAGAGCAATCTGAAGACAAACCCTGTAACTCAGAAACACAAAGCTTGGCATATTCTCTTCCGATCAGATGACCTTCAGGAGGTGCTCCGATCCTCCCTGTAGAGTCTCCTGCTAGCCAAATTGCTTCATCAAAAATATTAAATGCTGTATTCTATTGCACAGCAAAAATATTTTCATGTGTCCCTAGATGATCTGTTCAGAAATTTTAGATCATGCTGGAAATTGCTCAATGGATCTCAGGCTTTTTATTTAGTTGCTTGTGTTTAGGGAAACCTGAATATATAGGGTACTTATAAAAGTGAAAACTAGTTACTTTGGTGAGAATATTGGCATAAAATAAGTCAAACCTGGCTTCCCCAGTGTTCTTTCTGTAATAAGGAAAGATTTTAATAGAATTTTATATCATACTCCCTCCACCATACCAGATTTTTCAAAATCTTTAAAAGTTGGCAATGAATGGTTGAATAACTTCCTATGACGAGTTGGCATCTAAAGAGAACCCTCTATTGCTAATTACAAGTCCCTTAGTGAACCTAGTACAGTGATACCTCATCTTACAAACTTAATTCATTCCATGACCAGGTTCGTAAGATGTAAAGTTGTAAAGGAATCAATGTGAAAGCAAATAATGCATGCAATCCCATTCCAAAAGTCACCCCTTTTTCCTTGTGCCACTGGGATGCCCCGCCTCCGGACTTCCATTGTCAGCCTTCATTTTTGCTGGCACTGCTTTGAATCCCAGCGAGGGGAGCCTCAGGGGAATCCCCGCACGTTGGCTGACAACAGAAATCTGGAGGTGGGATTTCCCAGTGAGGGGAACTTCAAGGGAATTCCCATGCTTCAGCTGACAAAGGAAGTCAGGAGGCAGGGCATCCCAGTGGCGGCGGCTCGGGTTCATAAGGTGAAAATAGTTCGGAAGAAGAGGCAAAAAAATATTAAGCACCGGGTTCGTATCACAAAAAGTTCGTATGAACAGGGGTTTGTAAGACGAGGTATCACTGTATCTTCATAAGAAAATTTGAATATCTTTGAATAACTTTGAATAACTTTCTGGATCTGTGTTAGAAAGAAGTGTCTTCTTCTGTTCAATAAGTGAGACAGTCTGGACCATCTGACGCTAGTCCTATACAAATGTCTCAATTCCAATTGCCATGTGTGTGCTCTGGCAAACACACTTCCCCTGGTTCTGTGTAGAGTAGTTTGTTCATCATATTACATATAGTTTCTTCAATGTAAATGTTTGCAAGGTTTGCAGTTGAAAAACTCAGGGTCTCTATATGTAGATTCTGCACCTATATTAAGCAGCTAAAATTGCCAAATGTTCTCTTGGAGATCAACTTTTGAAATTCAGAGGGGGAAAAGTCTTGAAGTTAAAATAGAATCTGGTTGAAGAAAGTCTAAAAGCACTGTATTTTTTTCTTTTAAAAGAGATTCCAAGAGTTTAATACAAACTGATTTCTGGCCCCACAATGTAACCTATTTTCCCAGCAAGTTCCAAAATATATTTTTGATGTTTGCACTGGTATGTTTCTCTCATGCCTCATGAGAACTGAGAAAAAAATTGATGGTTAAAAGCTTGGGTGCTCAAGAAAAAAAAAACCCAGAAGCATGCTGGAAACTAGCCTGCCTGTATTTCATTTCAATTCTTAGCTGGCAGTTTGACTCTGATCTCTGAAGAAGCTAAACATTTGTGGCTCTAGATCAGATCGAGGACATGACAACTTAGAGAAGCTGAGAGAGAGCTAGCTGGCTAGGCCAGTGTTGAATAGAGGACAAAAAGTGAAATGTGATGAGATCAAAAAGATGCAGAACTAAAAAGATGCCAATAATATATGTGGTGGCACAAATGGCTTAAGTAATCAATACAAAAATGATTCAGCTTTTGCTAAGGACATCAGATAAGGACTCGGGCTGCAAAAGATGCTGCCAAACATATGAATGACAGTTCTTCCATTCAGTGCCCATCACACTTCAAACGTAAAGTTCCCCAGATGACAACCCAAATCAATAATGGCCTCCTTTGCATGATGTTTTAATCCACAGCTATAATAATACAAAAAAGTTTAACCAGACACTACAGTTACAAATTCTTTCAGCCTCGTCCTCTATATTTCGTTTCCTTGGTAGGACATGAAATGAGCTTTTCCTCCACAGAGTTATGGGAGCCATGAGTAAAAGATTTAAATGAGGCTGGTTGTGAGGCACAGTAAAATAATGTTACTGGAATAAAAGTGTTAACATCCCATCCCTGTTGGAAAGCAAACCCCAGGAGACCCAATCTGTGCACCGTTAGTCTTATTTGTTTTAGCTTTTCAAAGTAGAAACAAACAGGCCATGGTTAGAGGGGAGTTTGTCAACGGGTGGTTAATATTTTATCAAGAAATATTGAATGCTGATCAGTCAATACTGAATATTCAATTTTCAGTGAGCCTACCAGCTGCCTAATTCCTTGGGGAGAAAAATAGTTCTATTTTCTGGAAGGTCTGAAAATTAATTATGACTGACTCCACCCTAGTGGACTGAGGAATCTGAAATTTTCCACATATCTAAAGGCCTCTAGGAGTGTGTGAAACTCAAGGAAATGACAACGATAAACTGCGACCCAAATAAAGAGTTACTCTTAGAGTCTTTGTATGACAGTAGAGGCTTATGCTTTGACAAGAACTTACCAGAATACATTACAAGATCACAAGGGATTCTAGAATTTCCAAGAAGATAATTTGGAATGTTATGTTTCTGGGAAGACAAAGGGCATTTTTACTGAAGGATGCTTGGGATCTAAATGCTCCAACATCCTCCAAATCTCTGTAAAAAAGTCTTTGCGTGAGTTGATATAGAGAAGATCCCTCATAAAACTGTTTTCCATAGTAATATTATTGCCAGTTCACACACAAATACACAAATGTACACACCCATCCATCCACCCACCTATATATATACTTTGTGTGTGTGCATATATGCATGTATATTCATTCCCTTTCTTAAAAGGAAAAAGAAAAGAACACTAGAGAAGTTAGAAATTGCCGACTACTTCTCCCAGTGCTGAATTTAATGAGCTGATCTGAATTCCAAAAGGAAGAATACCTATCTGTTTTATCCTGTCTGTCCAACCATCTATCCATCAATCATCTCCTGAAATAACATAAAACACTCAGTAAAAATTCACTTTCTCTCTTCCACGGGGATAGACTATAGTGCCCGTTTAGCATAACTAGCATAAGCTTCATGCTAAGAGAAACACTAAGCCATTACTGTCCAATACTTGGTCTCTGAAGACAGCTGTCAGCATTTCTTACTGCAAAGGTCCTGGCTAACTCTCCTCCATTACCAAAGATGTTTCAAGAGCTAGCGGAGAATCTCTTCCTGGTAACTGACCATCTCTGACGAGAACTATCAAAAAGGAGAAGAGACCCCTAAGTTTTCTCACCAACCACGAGACTCTAGCAAGCGCCCAAATCCCCTGGCTACATTTCCCCCACAATGGCAAAACATTTTTCATTTCTATTTATAATTACAGTAATTACTTCTAAATTTGCATCTCTACATACCCATTTGCATGTTATATGCAAATCTAAGTCCCTCTTTTAAGCTATGCAGTTACTCCTTTTTCTTTGATCATTAGCATTGGAATATTTACTTCCCTAGGAGAGACATCCTGTAATTGGGAGAGCTAAACATCAGCAGTGTAGCTTCTGCCATTTCTTATGCAAAAGAACTGTGCATGGCAGCCCCTTCCTTCTCCCTTACAAAATAGGTGGGACCAGACACATAATCTAAATTGGATGTAGTTCATTTTAAAGTTTGTTTCAATTAATATTGAACATAAGTGCACCAGTGTGCCTTCCGTCCCCTGTCCAATTGTCTCTCCTTATCTCATTTATCTTTTCTTCCTTTCAAATATGTTCATCTATACTTTTATATCTTTTCTTCTATTCTTTTCTTTATTTATATTACTACATATCTATTCTCTTCAATGTGTATTATGCATTGGACTAACTAACTAACCAACTAACCAACCAACCAACCAACCAACCAACCAACCAACCAACCAACCAACCAGATAGATAGATAGATGATAGATAGATAGATAGATAGATAGATAGATAGATAGATAGATAGATAGATAGATAGATAATAGGAATTGCTTCCCTTGTATTTAATAGTTTTTTTCTTCTGTTACAATGCTTCTATAAACTGAAAGGTGTGATATACATTTAACAATGGGGAAAACAAGATGTTCACTGGGAATCAAGTTGTCCAGCTCTGTTGTACACAGGAGCAGGTGGGAAGGGAGTTTGTCTTTTCATTTGTACAAAACCTTTTAACATATGGGTTGAGTAGGAAATTTACAGTAACAGCTCCTTGGTTGAAAATGGATTGTTTGGGGAATAGAACATGTAGGTATGAAATCCACAGAGATAGGTGGAACGTAGCTGCTTACATACCACAAAAGTACCAGCGGTAGAGTGGAGATGTCTGTCTTCATTATGAGAAGATTGTTGGAGGTAGAACTCTTTTCTCTGCCAAGAGGCCTTCTTGGCTTCCACAGGGGAAATCCTTAATATACTGAAGATTTGGTTCTTCTCCAGATGATGCTGAACACCATTCCATCTGTCCAATTGTGAAGGGATAGAAATTGCAATTGGCCCTTCATATCCCTCAATTCTAACAGCTTCCCAGAGATCTAAGAAATAGAATGGTGTAAGTTCCATAGAACCCAGATAGATTTACTATATAGGATGGTGCTATGTAGTTCAATTGGGGCAACCTAGCTCATTCAGTCTCCAAATATCTCCCAGTTTTTATACTGTTCCAGATATGCCAGCAGGGGTAGCCTAGAAAGTAATGCACCACATTTTTTATTCAACAATTATTTATTGAACACAATGAAACTTACACACAAGAAAGAATTATGTTTCTTCTACACTCCCTATTTTCCCATGTAATCTCCGTCCCGTTCTATGGCGTTCCTCCAGTGAGACACAAGGGCGGGTATGCCCTGGTCACTAAGACATTTCTGCACTGTGCGAATCACCTCCAATGGCCTCACCCTCTTTGCCCAGTGACTAACCATACTTCTGTCGACTGAAGATTCTCCATGAACTGTACACAAATATTTGTGAATGTTCCCAACAGTTTTTTTCTCCACAGTGAGAAATTCAATGACGACACGCTGCTTGTAATGTACATCACTTATGGACGCCATTTCAAAACACTGCTGCAGCTACGCTCTCTGTCTGAACAAATGCAAAATTTACATACGCACTCCTGACAATTCAAATAATGTGTATCTAAAGTTTCGCATTTGTACCATTACTGTAGGCTGAGAAAAAAAATGTGGTGCATTACTTTCTGGGCGAACCTCATATCAAGATTTAAAAAATGATAATACTGCTTTATATTGCACTGGTGGGGCCTCACTTAGAATGCTGCATCCAGTTCTGGTAATAATAATAATAATAATAATAATAATAATAATAATAATAATAATAATAATAATAATAATAATAACAACAACAACAACAACAACAACAACAATAATAATAGATGCTAAGGCCCTAGAAAGAATACAGAGAAGGGCAATAAAGAAATTAGCTAAAGGAATTAGAAATAGTTAGCTAAATGAAGAGAAGACTGAAGGAGAGACATGATAGCAATCTTCCAATACTTGAAGGGCTGCCAAAGAGAAAAGGGCATTGATTTATTCTCCATAGCAATTGGAGGTAGGGCAAGAAGCAATGAGTGCGAGTTCATTAGAGAAAGATTCAACACAGAAATAAGGAGTAATTTCCTGATAGTAACAGCCGAGTGGAACAGCCGACCTCCCAGAACTGTGGGTGCTCAATCACTGTAAGTTTTCAAGAAAAGGATTGACAACTATTTGCTCAAGATGGTATGAAGATCCTGCCATGAGCAGGGGATTGGATTTGAAGTTTCCAGGAAGGCCTGTACTAAACAAAGAAGAAAACAAATTTCAGAATCACTTTTAAAGTGATGAGAAGTAAATGTACTCCTTTATATGCCAATGTTATGCTCAACTTAGTCGACAAATTATATTGAAGATTAATTTATTGCATTACCCAAAGGCAAATGCATCCATGTTACAGTTTAATAACAAAATTATAAATACAATGTCAAGCAATATCAGGAAATGTTCCATTAACAAATGCATTTTTATCATTCTAAGGCAAACACAGCAACAACTGTTGTTGTTGTTGTTTTTGGTGGTAGTTGATGATTTGATTTGTCATCTGAGTTACCCACTAATGTGATTATTCATATGTGGCTTTCATAACAGATACCAAGACTTTTGGATGTCACAGGTTAGAATCTTATAAAAACATGGAATGTAAGGGTTGGAGGGTACTCAGACCCACTGCCCACTAAAGAATCTATTACTACAACATCTCTTACAAAGGATCATGCAATTTTTGTTTGAATACCCCCAGCAAAGAAGAGTCTACTGCCTTCTCAAGCAGTTTGTTATATCATTTAATAGCTAGCAACATTTGGATATTTTTCTTGATGTTCATCTGAATCTTCATCATTCTAATTTTAACTTATTCTTTCTTATCCTGTATTTTGCAATCTAAACAGTTATGTCTTTCATTTGTTGGTATTTCAGAGACTTGAATACAGCTGTTTTGTGTTCCAATAGTCTTCTCTTCTGTGTATTAAATGAAACAAACATCTCCAATTGTTCTTCATAGTTTTTCCTTCCAAGATCCTTGTCTTCTTCTTGGACATAATACAATTTGTCAATGTAGTCCCATAAATGCATGCAATAACAATAGCATGTAGACTCATATATCACTTTACAATGCTTTACAGCCCACTCTAAGCAGTTTACAGAGCCAGCCTATTGCCTCCAACAATTTGGGTCCTCATCTTCCTCATTCTAATTTGATGTTTGACGTATTCTATTCTCATATCTTTTCTTCTATCCTTTCCCTGATAGTTACTACTACATTTTTTTCTCTTTAACTTTCAATTTATATTGGACTAACTAACTAACTAAGTAACTAACTAACTAAGTAACTAACTAACTAACTAACTAAATAAATAAATAAATAAATAAATAAATAAATAAATAAATAAATAAATAAATAAATAAATAAATAAATAAATAAATAAATAAACAAACAAACAAACAAACAAACAAACAAACAAACAAACAAACAAACATTTAACCCACCTCGGAAGGATGGAAGGCTGAGTCTACCTTCAGCCTGGTGAGATTTCAACTGCCAAATTGCAGGCACCCAACAATCAGCAGAAGTAGCCTGCAGTACTGCACTCTAACCACTCTGCCACCATGGCTCAATACAATACAATAATCTATGTATGGTCTTCATCTAGACAGCTGAGTAGAGAGGAATTATGTCTTCTCTTCCTCTTGATGCTATACTTTATCTGATTCGGCTTAGGAGTGGATATGGGGTTAAATTCAGCTGCATCACACTGTTAAGGCATGTTCAGTTTCTGTTCCACCAAGACACCAGATTCTTTTCACATATAATAGGGTCCAATTTGGTTGCCCCCATGCTTGCCATTTGATATTCATGCCTCTCATTTTCTTATTCCAGTGCAGAACTTTCTTTCTATTGGAATTCTTCTTGCAGATATCTAGCTTGTAATGATCTTATTGAATCTTGATATTATCTTCTGAAGTATTTACAATTTTTCTTTGACAAAGTTGATAATCCTGTTTTCTAATCCTGGATACACTTTATTTATAAAAAATGTTAATTGGCACAGAGCCTAGAATGTGGTTTTGAAGTACACCATTCAAAACTTGTTTACAGCTTAATGTGGAGCCATCAACATGCATTCACTTAGCATAATTATTCAGCAATCTCTATATCCATCTTGTAATATGATCATCCAACCCACATTTTGTCATCATCTTCTCTATTAATATGCCATGTGAGACTTGGTTGAATACTTTTGTAAGTCAATGTACATTTTGTCCACACATTTCCCTTGACAGCCTAATCAGTCATTTCATTAAAAAGGAAGATTCATTTAACACTTTGTTCTTGATAACCTATTGCAGGCCTGTTGAAAACTGGCGGACTGTGGGCCAGATACATCACACGCAGGTCACACCCACCCCAAATCTGCAAAAGCAAAAAAAGTTACAATATGTCACAATCTGGCCCTGATGCATTCGAGTTTGACACCCGTATCATTTTGGCTCCTACCAAGCAATGGACTGTTTTTTCTAAATGTCCAGAAACCAATTTCCTAATAAATCTGTTCCAGGATTTTGCTTGGTATCAATACTGAACAGGCATACATTGGTACCTCTACCAAAGAACGCTTCTACTTACGAACTTTTCTAGATATGAACCGGGTGTTCAAGATTTTTTTGCCCTCTTTTCAAGAACCATTTTATACTTACAAACCCGAGCCTCCAAAACTGTAACCAGAACAGGCAGGGAGAAGCCTCCATGGGGTCTCTCTAGGAATCTCCTGGGAGGAAACAGGGCCCAAAAAGGTGGGGAGAAGCCTCTGTGGGGCCTCTCTAGGAATCTCCTGGGAGGAAACAGGGCCGGAAAAGGTGGGGAGAAGCTTCCGTGGGGCCTATCTAGAAATCTCCTGGGAGGAAACAGGGCCGGAAAAGGCGGGGAGAAGCTTCCATGGGGCCTCTCTAGGAATCTCCTGGGAGGAAACAGGATCTCCACCCTCCCTATGGTTTCCCCAATTGCACACATTATTTGCTTTTACATTGATTCCTGTACTTAAGAACCTGGTCACAAAATGAATTAAGTTCGTAAGTAGAGGTACCACTGTATTTCCCCCTTTTAATCTTCTTTTTAAAGATAGAAACAACATTAACCTTCTCCAATTATCTAGCATTGGGGCCATCCTCCAAGATTTTTCCAGGATCTCAGAAAGAAGCTCCAAGATGACATTAGTAAGTTCTTCCAAAGCTCTCAAATACAGTTGGTTTGGTCTAAGATATCTAAACTCATTCATTGTGGCCAGATGTTCCTTCACTGTCTCCTTGTGTATGAAAAGTTGATCTTGAAGAGTTCCATCTTCTTCCTGTCATCTGTTTTGATTCTACTCTTTTCTTAGCAGTGGGCCGGCCCCTCCTTTCTTCTCCTTTTATCATCTGCATAGCCAGAAAGACCCTTTATGCTTCCACTGTAAGCCTCAGTTCAATTTATGTTTCTGCCTAATTTTTCTTTTGCAAATATTAGCTACTTGCTGATTGCTTTCTTGTTGATTACATCCATCTCCTTCTTCCTTTATATGTCCCTTTTAACTCACAGCTCATCTGAAGGTTCCCCTGCATCCTCAGTGATATCCCTGTTTTTTATCATTGGAATAGTAGGGCATTTTCTCTTGTAGCTTAAAAAACCCCACTCCTCTTGCCTTGCCTCTAACCTAAACTTAACATTGACTTTATTGAAATGTAATGTGCATGTTTGCATGCTCCAATTTCTTTTTCAGCTAGTCACTAGAACCCTATGATAATGTGACTGCCTGCTTTCTCCCTAGGTTCTCCCAGATTTTACCTCCTTTGCTAGTTCTTTCATAATTAGTTGAATTAGATTCAGAACTCCTCTTTTTTAACCTTACAGAAAATGAAAGTCAGGCAAAAGCACTAAAAGAGTTTTTCCAGTGGTGTTGCTGTTGCAGCCTTTGCCCAATTGATTTTCCAAGAGATCCCTGTGCAACTAACTGTAACTAATTTACTATAACAAACAATACAACATTATTGTATATAATCTGTATAGTCTGGAAGACAGAAGGAAAAGGGGGGACATGATCGAAACATTTAAATATGTTAAAGGGTTAAATAGGGTTCAGGAGGGAAGTGTTTTTAACAGTAAAGTGAACACAAGAACAAGGGGACACAATCTGAAGTTAGTTGGGGGAAAGATCAAAGGCAACATGAGAAAATATTATTTTACTGAAAGAGTAGTAGATCCTTGGAACAAACTTCCAGCAGACGTGGTTGGTAAATCCACAGTAACCGAATTTAAACATGCCTGGGATAAACATATATCCATTGTAAGATAAAATACAGGAAATAGTAAAAGGGCAGACTAGATGGACCATGGGGTCTTTTTCTGCCGTCAGTCTTCTATGTTTCTATTATCAAAATGTTGTAGAAATGTTTTGTAATCTCATCTAGAAGTACATTATTTAAAATTTCTGCCTGGTTTGGCAGCTTAATAGTACCCACTATTATTTTTCTGTTGCCCCTAATTTGCATTCTTAATCAAATGATCTTGTTTGACAACTTGGTTGAAAATTAGGAATAATCTCAGATTCCTAGAAAGGGGATGAAGGAGAAGAATTGTAATTGCATAGGAAGATAATCTAGGTATGCTCTTCCTTCATATATAATCACACTTCTTCCCTCTGCTCCCTTTCTTCTGCCTAGTCCAGGAGTAGACAAGTTGGCTCTTCTATGACATCTTCTATGCGTTAGCATGTTTGGCTCAGGAATTCTGGGAGTTGAAGTCCACATGTCATAGAAGAGCCAACTTTGCCTACCCCTGGCCTAGTCCATGTGCCCTTAAGTTCTTGCACCCCACCCAGGTTTCACCTCACTTGGTTTCATAAGGCTTATTCACCTTCCTATATTAAGATGAGAGCCAGATGAGAGTGAATTGTTAAGGCATGGGCAAGAAAGAACATGTGTTCTAGTCCTCCATTAGTCATTTTCTATTACCTCTCGGAAGGAGGCAATGGCAAAATACGGTATTTCTGAAAAACCTTGTCAAGAAAACTGCAGGGACCAGTCCAGATTCTTTTTGTTCCCACATTCTATGCACTTGTATGGATCGTGTGCTGTAATTTCACCAAGTCTTTCCTGTATGAGGGTTATCTGGAAAGTAAGGTTACAAAGCACATAGCTCTCGCGGGGAATGTTCTTGGGGGAAGTTGGTATTACTATCATGTAGTGGGAAGCCAACAAAAGAGAATGAGCAGTGCCAGTGGTCAGTAGATTATCGACTGGCATTGTGATGAAGGTTAGAGATGAGCGTCCTCATTTCATTTCCCTCCAAGTGTGAAGTGTGCGGTGTTATGCGCTGCCTGAATGCTAAGGGCATGAATGCTGCTGCGATGGGTGCCTAAGATTTGTGCGCGATGGGTGCCCAAGATTTTTCTCGCCGATTATTGAATTTTGAATTTTTTGGCTGAAGGAGAATGGGTATAGCATCACTCCATTGATTCTTGGGCATCATGAAAATTCTTGGGTGGCAACGATTTTATGTGCTTCAGTAAGCATCTTTGGCACCCATTGCAGCAGCATTCATGCCCTTAGCATTCAGGTAGTGTATTACAGCACGTGCTTTGAGGGAAACAGAATGAGGAGGCTCATCTCTAACCTTCACCACAACACCAGTCAATGATCTACTGACCACTGATACTGCTCGTTCTCTTCTGCTAGCTTCCCGCTACACGATACTAATACCAACTTCCCCTGCAAACATTCCCCACGAGAGCTACGTGCCTTGTAACCTTACTTTCCGGATAACCCTTGCACATGCTCATTATTACATGCAATTCGCACATTTTTCTCAGGTCTATTTACCCTGCTTAGTATTGCATTATTTCCCAAACTTTCTTCCATTCAGTGTTAACTTTAAAGCCCTCTGATCAGTGTTAGATACCTGTTTCCCAGCTGCCTCATAGGAGTCTCTCAGTATAGAAGCACATCCTAACATCTTAAATGTCACAAATGCTGCCCCCCTTCCTTAAAACTCCCCCAACCTGATTATTTTAACTTTTTTTCAAAATAGCGGCCTGGTTCATACTTCATGCTAAGCACGGATACAGATTATTTGGTTTCTTATGATGAGTGATCTAAGTTATTATGTTTGGTAGGCAATAGTTATGGCCTAGGACCGGTACGAGCAGAACTATTATAGCTTACTCAACAAACCATGGTTAACGTAATGACTGGCCTGGTATAATGTGTTAATACAGTCAATGAGCAGAGGGTTTTGAAGGGTGGGGGAAGGTAGGAAATAAGGCAAGATGATACTCTGAGGTAATTTATATAGGCTGAATTCTACTAGGCTGCAATATTCTGAATCAATTCCTTCTCCATTAGCCACTATGTCTTTCCTCAGATATTACCTCTTCAGGGGACAGCCATTCCTGGCAGATTCCCTTTTGTGCCAGCTTAATGCCTACTCTTGTTTATAATAAGGTGCACCTGGCAGCTTTTCATGCTGCTCTCCCTGGCCTCCTGTCCCCGAACATCTCTGTTCCTCTCCAGTCCTTGTTTATCTGCCACTTTAGAAGAAAGTTCGAATTTCATTTGCTATCCATTTAATAGTGAAATGCTGGCCTCTCTTGACAGCTTATAAATAGCTTCTTGGAGTCCAATTTTGAGATTTGGAATTTTTGCTGAGGAAAAAAATAGAAAATAAACAGCGATCTATCCACAAAACAATCAGAGGTGGCTTGCCTCTTCACTTTCCCTCTCTCCCTCCAATTCTATTATGTCCTTCGGCATATGCAAGCTCCTTAATATCCCACGGGAAGAGAGTCCATTAAGGCAAAGACTTATATCAATCTCTCCCTTCCAACTTAATTAAGTTTTTATAAACATTCAGCCCTGAATGGAAAAAGAAAAGAAAAAGAATGCACAACCCGGTATCAAATTACCAAGGCAAATAGCATCCAAATCAAGTTATTTTCTTTGCCTTGTTTGAGTCCAGTTTATAATTAGGCAGCTGTTGGGACTTGGTGTTGCTAGCATGTAATTGTGTCGTTTTCATTCATTAAATGTTTGATACGAGCTATTGTTGGCTTGCTTCTCAACATTTCCATTTCTTCTGTTCCTCACCAATGACCTAGCCAACTTTGCCTTTCAAATAATTACAGTTTAACAATAGCAGACACTATTTATCTGCTACAAAGGCACTGGAGTTGCCTTTGCCCTGGCTTCAGGAACAAACCTGTTGTTCTCCCGTTCTTGCGGATCATTTTGATCCAGAGATAGAACAAAAGGCCAGATTCCAAATTGTGAATTAATCATAGAATTGAATACAAATAGTACTCTTGTAATTAATTACATTTTATCTCCATAGGTACTTACAGCAGAGCGCTACTAGCCACAAAGCTAAATTGGGCTCGCCGCCGTGGCTCGTAAGTGCTTGCGGGGCCAGTGCAATTTTGCTTCTGCACCTGTGGAGGTAGCAAAATCATGCACGGAGCCACAGGTGCGCCCGTGTTTCGCTTTCACACATGCCAAACCACGGGCGCACCTGCAGCTCCGTGCGTGATTTTTCTATCTCCACAGGTGCAGAAGCAAAATCGCGCTGGCCCTGCAAGCACTTACGAACTGCGGCGGCAAGCGCAATTTAGTGTTCCAGTTAATAGCCCACTGCTGGGTACTTATAACAAAGTAGGATATATCAAGACTGGAAGAGTATTTGAGATGAACATTATCTAAAGTTCAGAAACATATGGCTAAACATAAATGGAATTATGTAAAGAAGATATAGAATACCTGAACAATCAAGAAAAGCACATCCTAAGGCTTACCATCTGCTTAATTTTTATTTATTTATTTTTTAGCACACAAGTCTAACATAGTCAATGCCTCATTCACTTTGCTCATTTGTTTGACTGCGTTGAGCCATAAGCTCACCAGCTTGTCACTTAATTCAATCATTTTGCATTGATTCGACCCAAAATCCAGCTAATCAAAATCTAATTTCAGCTTTGTTATGTAGTAAATGGATTAGATCGAGTTCAAATTTTAGTCGCAGTCCGGAGGGACGTGAGTACATGCTGTACACACACACACCCTTTTCTCTTTTTGGTTTGTTTGTTTCCTCGTTTCCTTCAGAATTAGTCACAAGTGCCCTTTTCCCAAATCAATTATTTTACAAAATCTGCCTACAAGCTGTTTGCAGTTTGATGTTCAAAAAAACCCCAAACCCTCACCCTTTTAATGTGAAAATCTTAACAGTGTATGCTATTTGACTTCCTCAAAAATTTCAAGATAGTAGAATGATCCTTCTACCTCTGTTATCCTCCTATGTGGCATCGCCCCACACATATAGTACATACAGAGCAAGAGCTTTGTAACCAACAGGTTCCCACTGCAGTTTTATTTTCAAAAGAATTTAGGATTGCCACAGGTTCTGTAGAAAAAGAAACATTTTCTATCAGAATGATTACAATGGCTTCCTCCCCAAATTTCCTGGGAACTGTAATTTAGTGACAGTGATATGACTTCTCAATAGAAATACCTAATCTCCCTTGTAAGAGCCACAGCTCTTAGTAAGACCCACTATAAGCTTTATTCTGCATGGCTGAAATGACTAATGATGGTGGTGCAGTGGTTAGAGTGCAGTACTGCAGGCTACTTCTGCTGACTGCCGGCTGACAGTTTGGCAGTTCAAATCTCACCAGGATCAAGACTGACTTAGCCTTCCATTCTTCCAAGGTGGATAAAATGAAGACTCAGTTTGTTGGGGTCATTATGCTGACTCTGTAAACCACTTAGAGAGGGCTGTAAAGACTTTAAGGAGATATATACGTCTAAGTGCTATTGCTATTGGTAAGACCTCAGTTCTAATGTTTAAGCATGGAAACATGAAATTAGTCTTTGATCTACAGGTGAAACTTGGAAAATTAAAATATTGTGCAAACGTTCATTTATTTCAGTAATGTAACTTAAAAGGTGAAACTTAATATATGAGAGATACTCATAAAATGCAAGGCAAGACAGTTGAAGCTGTGATTTGTCATAATTGTGATGGTTATGAAAGCCCCAAATCCACCATTTCAGAAAATTAGAATATTACATGTGATCAATAAAAAAAAGGATTGTACATAGAACAATATCAGACCTGTGAAAAGTATAAGCATGCATATGCACTCAGAACTTCTTCTGCAGCAACTACTGCCTCAATGCAGTGTGGCATGGATGCTATCAGCTTGCTGAGGTGTTATGGAAGACCAGGATGCTTCAATAGTGGCCTTCAGCTCTTCTGCATTCTTCGGTCTCATGTCTCTCATCTTTCTCTTGGCAATGCCCCATAGATTCTCTATGGGGTTCAGGTCAGGCGAGTTTGCTGGCCAATCAAGGACAGTAATCCCACGGTCATTGAAGCAGGTTTTGGTGCTTTTGGCAGTGTGTGCCAGGTCCTGCTGGAAAATTTAAGTCACCATCCCTATAAAACTCATATGTGGATGGAAGCATGGAGTACTACAAAATCTGGTAGATGGCTTCATTGATGCTGGACTTAATGAAGTACAGTAGACTAACGCCAGCAGATGATATGTCTCCCCAAATTCACATAGACTGTGGAAACTTTACACTGGACCTCAAGCATCTTGCTGTGTGTGCTTCTTCATTCTTCCTCCATACTCTGGGTTCTTGGTTTCCAAATGAGATGCAAAAGTTTCCATAATCAACAGTTATGACAAATCACAGCTTGAACTACCTTGCCTTGCATGTTATGAGTATCACTCATATATTAAGTTTCACCTTTTAAATTACATTACTGAAATAAATAAACATTTGCACGATATTCTAATTTTTTGACTTTTACCTGAAATTTCCAACAGCAAGCTACATATTGCATAGCCTTGACTTTCAGGAATTCCACAATAATCCCCCAAGTTAGTACAACCATGACAACAAAAGTAATTTCTAGTGGCAGTTTTGCATAATGGTCACCAAGGCCTAAAACAAACAAAATAAGGGGTGTGATATTCTGTTATGGTTCCAGGGAAACTTTCAAAGCAACAGAACAATTCACAGATGCTAGAGATTCAAATTGGTTCCCCTTTCTTTGTTTCTCACATCTTCAGTGCTAATAGAAAAGCAGCTAAGAAAACTTAAAACAATAAACACTTCAAAATTATATTGAGGAGTAAACAATAAAACTAAAAAGTGACCTGGCAACAGTTGCTCAGATTATAATTTAAAGCAGTAAGATTGAACAAAATAAAATGAAGAGAAAGAGAGAGGGGAGAGAGAGAGAGAGAGAGAACACACCTAACCAAAGTAATTCTCACTTGCCAAGTGAATGTGCATGAATTCAAACAAGCAGAATGAAAGAAGAAAGAGAGAGACTGGAAACAAAGTATTAAAGGTCAAGGAGGTGTTTGGAAACAATAACCAAAAGAGGAGAGTTATGGTGGCAGGTAATTTTATTTATTTTGTTTGTTTCTTTGTTTCTTTGTTTCTTTGTTTGTTACATATGTATTTGTGCCACTATGATTGCCTGACTTTAATGGCTTACTAGCAGGAACATATAAGCATCCAATACTAAAAAATACACTAAATACTAGCAATTATCACAATATACATATACACCACGCACATACTTGCACACACAATCAGTAACAATGCTATAATCATAAATCCAAAGCATCAAATATCACTGAAGGATAGAGATTCATCCACCTACTATCAACTTGTCTAAAAGCCTTTCACCCCCCCACCTCCCCCAGGAGAAGAAATAAAGAAAAAGATAAAAGGGAGCGAGGGAAGATAAGGACAATGTGGGAAAGAATAGGGCCTTTATACCTGGATTGCAAAAATCCTGGCAATCATGAATGAGAATAGCCATTAAAAAACCCTCTTTGCTGTCATCTAGTGATCATCAGGATTTGTTATCCTCTGCGGCCTCCAGATATGGCAATAGCCCTCTTGCATAATCCTTACCTGTATACATTGGTGCTCTAAAAAAGTAAGCCCCATGCAGAGCAGAAGAATGCACCACAGATATAAAAGTTACTTATCATTGAGTTTTGTTTGTTTGTTTGTTTGTTTGTTTGTTCGTTCGTTCGTTCATTCATTTATTTATTTGATGTTTTTTTTAATGCCGCCCTTCTCCTTAGACTCAGGGCGGCTTACAACATGTTAGCAATAGCACTTTTTAACAGAGCCAGCATATTGCCCCCACAATCCAGGTCCTCATTTTACCCATCTCGGAAGGATGGAAGGCTGAGTCAACCTTGAGCCGGTGATGAGATTTGAACCACTGACCTACAGATCTACAGTCAGCTTCAGTGGCCTGCAGTACAGGACTCTACCTGCTGCCCCATCCCAGCTGTGAGTTCTTCTATCTGGAACCATTGGACCTGTGGGGAAGACTGAAAGAAATTTTTATTACAATGATTTTTTTTTTTTTTTGCATCAAAGCAGCTTCACAAACCATCCTGACCAGGAGAGGTGGCCATGAAAGGCATGGTATGTTTCCTCTGTGGCCTCAAACCTCTCCCTGAAGAAAATTGCAGCCACTTCGCATGACCCTTTCTTTCATTTGGAAACCTCCTTGTTCCTTTCATTTGCAAAAATAAATACAAATGCAAATTTCAGAGTTTAAATGGTTCCATAGCTATAAGGGCCATTTTATTCCCCACCATTGCAGTAGAAGAAAAAGAAAGAGGTCAGGAAGCTCTGGTAAGCGTAAACCTTTGTGCAACTTGACACGGTTGACCGATCCTCTATAATGGTATTCCCATAGCCTGAGTACTGCCCAGATCACAGCTACCCTGATAGGTGAATTGAAGCAGCAACAGAAGTGGATTCAAAACAACAGCTCTTTATTTGGTAACTGTTTGCAACCCAGCAACCCAGCGAGGGTGGTTTTTGAAACTAACCTCCATTGAACTTTTTGCCAGGGTTCCTAGTGCTCCCAATAAAGGCATCATTGCTTTAATTACAGAGAGTCAAAACACCTTTCTTCCTTGATCACTTACATGAAAATTCAGAACAATGAAGAATTCCCTGAAAAGGCCCTCACTCCTTTAGCAAACCCTATCTCAGAGGACAAAAATTGTATTAAGCCTTGTAATGATGATCTAAATGAAAAAAGAAATGTTCGTTTGACAGGAGACTGCTTCCAAATGATGTAGACGATGGGGTGTCAAACTCACAGCCCACAGGCCAGATGCATCGTGCACTGGCCACACCCATCTTAGTTTAGCAATGGGGGACAACGTGACAACATGACAATGTGAGTTTGACACCCCTGATATAGGACCTCAGAGTCAATGAACTGAAGCCAGAAACAGATAAAAGGCAATCAAGAAGGGTGGGGGGATTGAGATGGATTGTTGTTGTGTTGTGAATCTACTAATGTCTCCTAATACTCATCAAAGGTAGGCCCAAATGGGACACCTCACACTAGATCAAGCAGCATGTTGTCAAGATATGGGAAAAGTTGTAGCTAGCACAATCTGTCTGGAAAAGCCTCACTAATGGCCTTTGCCATACCAATAGCCAAGAAAATCTCCAGGTCTAGGGACATCTGCAAGCTATGAATTAGATTTGTAGGGAAATAGCAAACCCATGCAAAATTACTTGAAGGCCTTGTCCTAAATCAACCTTTCCATCAACAGCACTTCCAACCTGCTTGGTTAAGCATGACTTTGGTGGTTGGTATAGCCAAAGGATTGTCCTTCGTTGTCTATGCTATTAAAGGGCATGACTAGCCTTTTCTGGAGATCTCTGTCTGGTAATAAAAGTGCAGGACTAATCTGGGCTACTTCGCCCATAAAACTGGCAATCTTATCAAAAGCAAGTCGATTTTTAGTATGCTTATTCAAAAGTAAGTCGCCCTAACTTCATGGCAGTTTACAGTTGTTATGAAAAGTGTTTTTACTATTGCAAGCATAGTAATAGTGTTTACTATTGTAAGTGTTCTGCCGGGCTCTCTGAAAGGAGCCTTCCAAAAATTCAAGGGTATAAATTTCAGACACATGCACGTTTGAAAATTCAAAACAATGTTCTTTATCACAAAATTCAAAATAAACTAAGCACTCTTTTTGTATTGCAAAGAGCACTCTTCCCAAAACAACAGGGTAGTCTGTACAATTTCCCTTAAGCAGTCATTAAGTACTTAGCTAGCAGCTGTGAAGAAACTTCACACCCCTTCTTCTTCCAACGAAGTGAGACACACATACACACACGTTGCTCTGCTTAGTTTTCCACGGCCTGAAAAAGCAACAAAGTCCAGAAAACACAGGATTCCTGACGAACTCCGATCAGATATTCTTCCACAACGGCCAAATCCACATGCTGCTATTTATAGCAGCAGCTCTAATTACTGGAGCCCCACCCAAACACAGGTGGCCTCACTTATTTCCTGTAATATGTTCTTATTTGGTCTCTTCTACGCATAACTCTGCACTTGCGTGGGTCCAAAATGTCATCATCTGTATCAAGGGAAGATAAGGGAGATTGACTGCCTTGGCTGTGTGCCAAGCCCTCCTCTGCCGAGTCACTCCCACGTTCTTCTTCTTCCGAGGAAACTAAACTCTGAACTGATTCTGTCGGCAATACCACAGGCCTGTGACATGTTGAATTTTTCCCTGCATCTACCTCCCCATTCCCTGGGGCAGGAGCTGGGCCAGAGCCAACCACAACAGTAAGCATACCTCTTTTTTTAATATAATATTTTTATTGATTTTTAACAAGTTTAATATACACACAACATAAAACAGTGCATAGTGAAATGTGCCCACCACCCCGACACACACACATACCCCACCACCAAGTAAGCCTACCTCAATGGGTTCAGTGGGGCATATTCTAGGTGAACAAATAAAGAGTTGCAACCATTCCTTCCCAATTGAAAACTACAGTAATATTACTGCACCATTTGGAATCTGTCTAAGAAGAGACCAATATATTTATGGAGAGTGTATTCAGAATATAAAAGAGAAATAATAGTTTATCGTAAAGCAGTGATGGGCTACCAAAACTTTTACTACCACACTGTGGGCATGGCTTATACATTTTGTTTCAATATCTTTCAGTGCAAATTGGGTGCTCTGGGGTGGAGCTTCAACTTTTGCTACTGGAACTACATTCCTGACCGTTCCCGTAGGAGCCCATCACTGATTGTAAGACATAATTTGCAGAGTGATCTATTCATGCATATACAGTAGTCCCTCACCTATCGCTGGTGTTACGTTCTAGACCTGGCCGCGATAGGTGAAATCCGCGATGGGGAATTTATCGACTGATAGTACTTATTTAAATATTTATATTGTAATTGTTTGGTAAGTTTTCATTTTTTAAGTGTTTATAAACCCTTCCCACACAGTATTTATTTTAGATACAGTATTTAAATACAGTATTTACAATTTTAGATATATATTTTTTTTTAAAAACCTGCCGATCGAGTTCGGCGGGCTGTTTAAATCTGCCGATCGGCTTCCTCAGAAACCCGCGATGAAGTGAAGCCACAGTAGGTGAAGCGCGGTATAGCGAGGGACTACTGTATTGTTTTTATTTGATAATGTGATAGAAGGCGAGAATCTCACTCTTAAAATAACAGACAGATATAGAATAAAAAACACCCGAAAGGCTCAGCGGTATTCAAGTCATTTTTACAGTTGATCATCCTACTGACTGTTTCCTGGACCATCTTCTGCCATCTTGACAGATTTCTAATTAATATGTACCAGTGGAAGAAAATGTGTCCAATTTATCAAATTTTCAAATTCCAGGGATTCCCTATGGGGTAATATGGTTAAAGAAGATCTGATTTTCAACACTTTCATATCATGATCGTTTCTCACCTTTATTGTATGGGAATTGGAGGACCTCCCAATGTAATCAACAATAACAGTAACAGTAATAATATCTTGGCAGCCAGTTAGATAAATTCCTTAAATCCCTTAGATTGCCTTCTACAGGCATTTTCAATACTAGAACTCCCAGCACAAATACATTTGAAGACTATAATTAAAATGCGTTGAGAGAAAATGTGCTTAGGGAGATTTGGAAATAACTACGGTAAGTCACCAAATATTGGACCAAGTAGCTGCCTGACATAAAAGTTGGTTTTAAGATAATGATTAACAATAAAAAGTGTAGCTAAAGCTGGAGATATTGGCAAAAACATTAGAGGAGTAATGACTTGTTTATTCAGATTGACTGTTAAAGGGTGATACAAAATGGTTTGTGTTAATTCACCAAGGTAACTTATCTGCCACTTCTTTACTTTGCATTCCTTCTGCTACTCAGCTCTACTGTTTGTTTTCTGGGGAGCATTCGTTGAATGATGCTCAGTATGGCTTTTTTCCCCCTGCAGAGACAGAGAGGCACAGGTGAGGTTTCATGGATCTGTGGACCAATAAGAAGCAAAGGTAATCCCAAAGTGCCTCAGGGCTAATTGCCACTCTCCAGATGTTACTTCCAAATTATACTTCAATCAATCAATCAATCAATCAATCAATTGATTGGAATCAACCTATTCTCCAAAGCACCTGAGGGAAGAACAAGAAATAAAGGGTGGAAACTAAACAATGAGATAAGTAAATTAGAACTGAGGAGAAATTTCCTGACAGAACAATTAATCAGTGGAACAGCTTGCCTGTGAATTCTACAATTCTGGAAGTTTTTAAAATGATGCTGGATAACCATCTGTCTGAAGTAGTGTAGGGTTTACTGACTAAGCAGGGGGTTGGACTAGAAGACCTCCAAGGTCCCTTCCAACTCTGTTGTTGTTATTATATTTATTACAGTCAGAATAGAGTTGGAAGGGGCCTATGGAGGTCTTCTAGTCCAGCTCCCGAATTAAGCAGGAGATCCTATACCTGTGGTGGTGAACCTATGGCATGCTTGCCCACACAGAGGGATCTGTGCGCCAGCTCTCTGTGAGCATGTGCACCGACACCCTAGCCCAGCTCCATCATGTTTCTCCATCATGTATCTCACCATCATTTTGAAGGACTAAAACAAATGCACGAAATAGCATTCTGCCTTTGTTGCAGTGTACAGTGATCCCTCGATTTTCGCGATCTCGATCTTCGCGAAACGCTATATCGCAATTTTTCAAAAAATAATAAATTAAAAATACGTGCACGGTTTTTTTTTCTACACCACGGTTTTTCCCGCCCGATGACGTCACGCATCATCACCAAACTGACGTCTACCATTGCTGGTTGGCCGAAATCTCGGCCAATCAGCTTTGCCATCGCAATAAGTTTGCCCGGCAACGGTGATACAGCAAAATTTCAGCCAATCAGCGTTGTCATTGCAAACATTTCGCCCGACAATGCTGATGGACAGAAATCTTGGCCAATCAGTGTTGTTTGCTCAGCGTGCTTTGCTTTGAAACTTTTGGAACTTTTGGAACTGTTGGAACTGTTGGAGCTGTTGGAACTGTTGGAGCTGTTGGAACTGTTGCAACTTGTGAAGACTTCTTGGAAGATGGCTCCTAAACGTTGCACGCGGAGTGGAGGCGGCAACGCTAAAAAGAGCAGGAAGATGCTGACAATTAAGGAGAAGATTGAACTTTTGGACATGCTGAAAGCGGGACGTTCTAATGTAGATGTTGGTCGGCATTGTGGGATCAACGAATCGACTGTGCGAAACATTCGGAAAGACGAAAAGAAGATAAGGCAAACTTCTCTGATAACATTCAACAAGGCTGCAAAAAGAATGGTGACGCCTAGAAACAAACGCCTTATGAAGATGGAAGCTGCTTTGTCCGTGTGGGTACAAGACTGCCGCAAAAAGAGCATTGCTTTGGATACGAACACTATACGAACCAAGGCGCAGCAACTGTACAACCGTCTTGCAGACACAGAAGGAGGCGATGCAGATGAGGGAAACCCAGGTGAGGGCTGCGGTTTTTTATTCTGTCATTATTTAAGTGCTTTTTAAGGAAGGAGGGAAGGAGGGAAGGAGGGAGGGGAGGAAGGAGGGAGGGAAGGAAGGAGGGAAGGAAGGAGGGAGGGATGGAAGGAGGGAGGGAAGGAGGGAAGGAAGGAAGGAAGGAGGGAAGGAAGGAAGGAAGGAGGGAAGGAAGGAGGGAAGGAGGGAGGGAGGTATGGAAGGAGGGAGGAATGGAAGGAAGGAGGGAAGGAGGGAAGGAAGGAGGGAGGGAAGGAAGGAGGGAGGGAGGGATGGAAGGAAGGAGGGAAGGAAGGAGGGAAGGAAGGAGGGAAGGAAGGAAGGAGGGAAGGAAGGAAGGAGGGAAGGAAGGAAGGAAGGAGGGAAGGAAGGAAGGAGGGAAGGAAGGAGGGAAGGAGGGAGGGAGGGATGGAAGGAGGGAGGGATGGAAGGAAGGAGGGAAGGAGGGAAGGAAGGAAGGAGGGAAGGAAGGAGGGAGGGAAGGAAGGAGGGATGGAAGGAGGGAGGGAGGGAAGGAGGGAAGGAGGGAAGGAGGGAAGGAAGGAAGGAGGGAAGGAAGGAGGGAAGGAGGGAGGGATGGAAGGAAGGAGGGAAGGAAGGAGGGAAGGAGGGAAGGAGGGAGGGAAGGAAGGAGGGAAGGAGGGAGGGAAGGAAGGAGGGAGGGAAGGAAGGAGGGGGGAAGGAGGGAGGGAAGGAAGGAGGGAAGGAAGGAAGGAGGGAGGGAGGGAAGGAAGGAAGGACTGTATGCTTTCATTCAAGTTACTTCTCTCTCCCTTTCCTGTCATTCTCTGTAGATGAAGGTGCTGGTGACTCTGAAGACCCCCAGCCATCAACATCTTCTGCTTCTTCAGCCCCAGCCACATTCACAGCAAGCAAAGGGTGGTTTGAGAAATTTCAACGGCGCTATGGCCTGAAGAGTGTGTCATTGCATGGAGAAGCTGCCTCAGCAGATACAGGTGCAGCCGAAAACTTCGTCCAGCACACGTTTAAAGACCTAATTGCAGAAGGGGGCTACCTTCCAGAACAGGTGTTCAACATGGACGAAACAGGCCTGTTCTGGAAGAGGATGCCTTCAAGGACTTTCTTGATGCAAGATGAAGCCAAAGCCCCTGGCTTTAAGGCCATGAAAGATCGAGTGACTTTGATCATGTGTGGGAATGCAGCAGGCTTTTTGATGAAGCCAGGGCTAATTTATAAGTCACGAAATCCAAGAGCCCTCAAGAACAGAAATAAGAATGCATTGCCAGTGTACTGGATGCATAATCGTAAAGCATGGATTACAAAACCCCTCACGCGGGACTGGTTTCATCAGTGCTTCATCCCACAGGTGCAGGTTTATTTGGCTGCCAAAGAACTCAATTTCAAAGTGCTTCTCCTAATGGACAATGCTGGAGGCCATGATGACCTGGCACATGAACATGATGGGCTGCAAGTCGAATTCTTGCCACCAAACACCACATCGCTTATCCAGCCGATGGATCAAGGTGTTATCCGCGCATTTAAGGCACTGTACACACGCAATTCTCTTGGAAGTATCGTGGAAGCAATGGATGCTGATGAAAACTTCACATTGAAGGCCTACTGGCATCAGTACACAATTGCATCTTGTCTGAAGAACATTCAGAATGCCTTAATGGATATGAAGTCACAGACAATGAATGCCTGCTGGAGGAAATTGTGGCCAGAAGTGGTGCATGATTACAGGGGATTTGCTCCCAAAGAAATTCAAGATGCTGCAGTCCAGAACTCTGTGAAGCTGGCATAGGAACTGGGTGGAGAAGGCTTCGTTGACATGACACCAGAGGAAGTCAATGGTTTGCTTGATGAGCATGGCCTACCGCTGACAGACAGAGATCTGGAGGAGCTGACCAGGTCAGCGAGTGAAGAAGAGGAGGAAGAGGAAGCTGAACAAGCTGAGGAAGAAGAAGATGTTGGCCTAACGCTTGAGCGGCTTGCAGAACTGAACAGAGCTGCTGCAAATGTACAACACATGGTGGAACTTTGGGATCCCAACATGACTCGCTCTATACAATTTAAGGCCTCCCTTGACAACACCTTTGCACCATACAGAGCCATGTTAGCCCAGAAAAAGAAACTGTGCCAACAACTGCCCATAACTATGTTTGTCACAAAAACCACGAGGTCTGTCACACCATCACCTGCAGCGTCCATTGTAGACATGGTGATAGAAGAAGATCCCGATTTATCCTAGTTATGCTAACACCCCCCCCCCAAAAAAAATGTAAAAATGTAAATAAATATTGTTATTATTTCTATCAGGATGACTAAGTGTGTTATTCAATGTGTACAGTACAGGTACAGGTAGAGGTACAGTACAGTACATTAAGGGGATGGGAAATGGTAATTTGTGGGTTGAAAGTGTTGGGACTGAGTGGCATACAGAAGAATGAATGAATGACTGAGTGAATGAAATTCAAACACAGGTGAGGACTGGGGTTTTTTATTCTGTCATTGTTTAAGTGCTTTTTACGAAAGGAAGGAAGGAGGGAAGGAGGGAGGGAAGGAGGGAGGGAAGGAGAGAAGGGAAGGAAGGAGGGAAGGAAGGAGGGAGGGAGGGAAGGAGAGAAGGGAAGGAAGCAGGGAAGGAGGGAAGGAAGGAGGGAGGGAGGGAGGGAAGGAAGGAGGGAGGGAGGGAGGGAAGGAGAGAAGGGAAGGAAGAAGGGAGGGAAGGAGGGAGGGAGGGAAGGAGAGAAGGGAAGGAGGGAGGGAAGGAGGGAGGGAGGGAGAGAATGGAAGGAAGGAGGGAGGGAGGGAAGGAAGGAGGGAAGGAGGGAGGGAGGGAAGGAGGGAGGGAGGGAAGGAGGGAGGGAGGGAAGGAGAAAAGGGAAGGAGGGAAGGAAGGAGGGAAGGAGGGAGGGAAGGAGGGAAGGAGGGAGGGAAGGAGGGAGGGAGGGAAGGAGAGAAGGGAAGGAGGGAAGGAAGGAGGGAAGGAAGGAGGGAGGGAGAGAAGGGAAGGAAGGAGGGAAGGAGGGAGGGAAGGAGAGAAGGGAGGGAGGGAAGGAGAGAAGGGAAGGAGGGAAGGAGGGAGGGAAGGAGGGAGGGAGGGAGAGAATGGAAGGAAGGAGGGAAGGAGGGAGGGAGGGAAGGAAGGAGGGAAGGAGGGAGGGAGGGAAGGAGGGAGGGAGGGAAGGAGAAAAGGGAAGGAGGGAAGGAAGGAGGGAGGGAAGGAGGGAAGGAGGGAAGGAGGGAGGGAGGGAAGGAGGGAGGGAGGGAAGGAGAGAAGGGAAGGAGGGAAGGAAGGAGGGAAGGAAGGAGGGAGGGATGGAAGGAAGGAAGGAGGCGGGCATTGTAAAAGCCGAGAAGCCGTTGCCACAAGCGCTGCTAAAGGAGGACTCGTGCCCCAAGAAAGCCGGTGAGAGGGGCGAATCGGGCGGGCAGGGGGGTAGCGGCGAGGAGCCCGGAGGCGCTGGGGGGGGTGGCCGGCATGAAAAACAACCATTGCCAGCCTCCGAACTTTCGTCGCTCCACCATCTGCGCATGCGTGGCCATGGAAAAAGGGTGCGCATGCACAGATGGTGTTTTTACTTCCGCACCGCTATATCGCGAAAAATCGATTATCGTGAGGGGTCTTGGAACGGAACCCTCGCGATACTCGAGGGATCACTGTATTTGCCATCGTTGCCTCCCTAGCCATCCCTTTGCACAGCACAGTGAAATTTAGTGTACTTCCCGTCCTCCTCCAGGAGCCCATTACGATGCAGAGCCACAATGTGACCCTGCTTGCTCCTGCCTCCTGAATGTCAGTTGCTTTTCCTGCAGAGCTGCCTGTTTTGGGATGCCCCACTTCCATGCTGGCCAGTTGAGCTTCAGACCTCAGCCAAGCAACTGAGCATGGGTGCAGGGCTCCCAGGCTCTTTGGCTTCCAGATGTTAGATTCCCACCACCCAGCACCAGTTCAGGGGTTCTTCTTCCCACCATGGGAGAGAGGAGGCAAAGAGAGGGGGGAAGGAAAGAGAGAGAGAAACAGGGAGGCAGAGAGAGGGGAGAGAGAGAGAAAGCGAGGGGAAGAGAAAGAGACGGAGGGAAAGAGAGAGGCAGAGAGAGGGGGAAGAAGGAAAAGAGCAAGATAGAGAAGGAGAGGGAGGGAAAGAAATGGAGGGAACGAGAGAGAAGGAGGGAAGGAGAAAATGAGAGGAGATAGAGGGAGATAGAGAAGAGGAGGGAGGGAAAGAGGGGAAGGGAAAAAGAGGGAGAGAGAAAAGGAGAGGGGGAAAGAGAAAGGGAGGGAAAGAAATGGGGAGGGAAAGAGAAAGAGGAGTCAGAAAGAAACAGAGAGAAACAGAGACACAGGGAGATAGAGAGGGAGAGAAAGATAGAGAGAGGGAGGGAGGGAAAGAGGGAGGGGAGGGAAAGAGAGAGGGGGAAAGAGAAAGGGAGGGCAAGAAATGGGGAGGGAATGAGAGAAAGGAGTCAGAAAGAAACAGAGAGAGAAACAGAGAGACAGGGAGATAGAGAGCGAGAGAAAGATACAGAGAGGAAGGAAGGGAAAGAGGGGGAAAGAGAGGGGGGGAAAGAGAAATTATATTACAAAAGTTTTTCATTTTTATTGTTGCTAAACGTCATATTTCAAAAGCAGAAAAATAATGAAGGGGCATAAAAGTGCATTTATCTTGTTTTTCTTAGAACTAAAACTCTGCGTTGAGCTGAACTCTGCGTTGTTTATCAGGATTTTAGGTAGTAAAACCACATTACTCAGGTTAAATTGCCGTGTTGGCACTTTGCGATAAATAAGTGGGTTTAGGGTTGCAGTTTGGGCACACGGTCTCTGAAAGGTTCACCCTCACTGCTCTATACCATTTCAGACAAATGGCTGTCCAGCCTCTTCTTGAAAACCTCCATTGATGAAGCATCCACAACAGCTGTTCCGCTGGTTAATTGTCCTTCACTGTTAGGAAGCTTCTCTTTAATTCCAGGGTTGCTTCTCTCCTTGATTAGTTTCCATCCATTGTTTCTTGTCTTGTCTTCTGGAATTTTGTCTTCTCTTCTGAAATTGTCTTTGTCTGAAATTGCCTGCAATTTAAGAACAATTTTTACAATGGTTGTTAAGTGAATATCACACTCATTAAGCAAATTCAGCTTCCCAAATGGTTTTTTTTTAAAAAGAAAATGGCAAAATGTTGTAAATCATGATCACGCTACTATAGGATGCTGCAACCAGTGCATTTCCACTGCACTCCTAAATGTGACCCAATTGCTAAGGTCCTGAATTGCCATCACCTGACAACAGGTTGCACAATGATTGAAAGTGTGAGTATAGGAAATAAGTCATTTTTTCCAAGGCCATTGCAACCTTGAACAGTCATAGTCAAAAATCAAGGACTACCTATATGGCATGAGGGAAACTAAGTTATGTAATTTTGGAGGAGGTATTCTGTTTGTAACTGCTGTAAATAAAATTGGAAATGGCTTTTTTTAAAAAACAAAAAGTACAGTGGAACCCCGACATAAGAGCTGCTCTACTTAAGAGCAACTCGAGATAAGAGCTGGGAGGGGAGAGATATTTTTGTTCTACTTACAAGCCCAAATTCGAGATACAAGCACCAAGGAGCTGTCTCCTGAAGCCAAACGCTAACTTCCGCGTTCGGCTTCAGGAGACAGCTACGAAGCGG
This sequence comes from Erythrolamprus reginae, assembly GCF_031021105.1. NCBI lineage: Eukaryota > Metazoa > Chordata > Lepidosauria > Squamata > Dipsadidae > Erythrolamprus > Erythrolamprus reginae. The sequence continues at coordinate 161,931,268 of NC_091951.1, read as the reverse complement.
CGCGCGTTTTAAAAGGTTGCAGCCGGCCTAGGGGGCTCGGGGGGGGTGCTTGCAGCTTTCTTTCTTGCTCTTTTTCTTTCTCTCTTTTACCTTCCCTTCCTCTATTTCTTCTTTTCTTTCTCCTTCCCACCTTCTTCCCTCCCTCCCTCCCTTCACTCATTCCTCTCTTACTCTCCCTTTTCATAAGTTTCCTTGCTTCCTTCCTCTGTTCCTGTCCCTTCCCTCTTTCCTTCCTTCCTTCCCACCCTCCGTCCATTCATTCACCCATTCCTCTCTTGATCGCTTAAAGCCGGTCCCTGGTGCAAAAAGGGTTGGGGACCTCTGTCCTACAGGATTGGGTGGCAGAGAAGTTGAACATATGTAAATTTAAAAGTTTAAGAAAGTTTACAAGTTAAGTGAAAGAAACTTCATTATTCATTTATATGTACATGTACATTTCTTCATTAAAAACATGTCTTTCTGCATAATTTAGACTAACTTTGTGAGTTTTTTGAGGGCTGGAACCAATTAAAATTATTTACATTAATTCCTATGGGGAAAAGTCGTTCGAGATAAGAGCTGCTCGACTTAAGAGCCCAGGTCCGGAACGAATTAAACTCGTATCTCGAGGTACCACTGTATTTCCTTTTTTTAATCAGTATCCCTTTTTCTTTTAAGAAATGTCCATTTTCAAGCTTGGTTCCATTTCAGCTGTGAAATCAGACTTCTGTAATGGAAAGGCTGGGTGTCTAAAAGTATTCATGCCCAGCAGAGCATTTGGGGAGAAACCTGACAAATTTCAAAAGGAAGTACAGTGAACCCTCGATCATCGCGAGGGTTCCGTTCCAGGACCCCACGCGATGATCGATTTTTAGCGAAGTAGCGGTGCGGAAGTAAAAAACACCATCTGCGCTTGCGCAGATGGTGTTTTTGCTTCCACTGCCGCCCGCCCTTCGCCCGCCCACCCCGTTGCTCGCGCCTGGGGTGCGCGCGCGTTTGGGGACTCCCTAGATCCGCTCCCCAGCTGGGGAGCAGATCTAGGGAGTCCCCAAACGCGCGCGCTTTCCCCAGCAACGCGCGCGCGGTGGGGACTCCCTAGATCCGCTCCCCAGCTGGGGAGCGGATCTAGGGAGTCCCCACCGCGCGCGCGTTGCTGGGGAAAGCGCGCGCGTTTGGGGACTCCCCTAGATCCGCTCCCCAGCTGGGGAGCGGATCTAGGGAGTCCCCACCGCGCGCGCGTTGCTGGGGAAAGCGCGCGCGTTTGGGGACTCCCTAGATCCGCTCCCCAGCTGGGGAGCGGATCTAGGGAGTCCCCACCGCGCGCGCGTTGCTGGGGAAAGCGCGCGCGTTTGGGGACTCCCTAGATCCGCTCCCCAGCTGGGGAGCGGATCTAGGGAGTCCCCACCGCGCGCGCGTTGCTGGGGAAAGCGCGCGCGTTTGGGGACTCCCTAGATCCGCTCCCCAGCTGGGGAGCGGATCTAGGGAGTCCCCACCGCGCGCGCGTTGCTGGGGAAAGCGCGCGCGTTTGGGGACTCCCTAGATCCGCTCCCCAGCTGGGGAGCGGATCTAGGGAGTCCCCACCGCGCGCGCGTTGCTGGGGAAAGCGCGTGCGTTTGGGGACTCCCTAGATCCGCTCCCCAGCTGGGGAGCGGATCTAGGGAGTCCCCACCGCGCGCGCGTTGCTGGGGAAAGCGCGCGCGTTTGGGGACTCCCTAGATCCGCTCCCCAGCTGGGGAGCGGATCTAGGGAGTCCCCACCGCGCGCCGCGTTGCTGGGGAAAGCGCGCAGCGTTTGGGGACTCCCTATATCCGCTCCCCAGCTGGGGAGCGGATCTAGGGAGTCCCCAAACGCGCGCGCTTTCCCCAGCTGGGGAGCGGAGCTGGGATGTCCCCAAGCGCGTGCCGCCCGCCCGCCCACGCCGTTGCTCGCGCCGCCGCTGGGGTCTTACGGGGGCAAGAGGGGGAAGACCCAGGGAAGCCTCTGCCCGGCGGGGAAACTCCACCATCTACGCATGCGTGGAAGGGCACGCATGCGCAGATGGTGGAGTTTACTTCCTGGTTGAAAACTCGCGAAATAGCCCTTTCGCGATACTTGAACACGCGAAACTCGAGGGTTCACTGTATATAGAAAAATCAAACCAATCTCTTTTAAATTCTTATAAGTCTTTGTAACTTTGTTGTTTTGGAGAGAACATTAAATGACATTTGCAAGCAAATTACAGTATTGTGGGCCTCCCCCAAAGCTACAATTCTTGCATCCTCATGAACCATGTCTTGTGATTAAATCCAGATTTCTTTCTTTTTCTTCTTTATCCCAAGGCTTTGTAAGGGGATGAAAATGAAAAGCAGAGAATTGTTATGATTTCTGAAGGCATTTTCTACCTTTTCAGTTTCCTGATACACTAAGTCACACATAAAGCTTCCCAACAATTCTACAATTGGGTTGTTTCGTAGCTGTAAAATCAGCCTGATTCTTCCCAAGATTCAGTCAAATGTGTTGCATATCTGTAATATACATTTTTGTTTCATCCTATCCTATCCTATTCTTTATTTATTTTATTTATTTATTTATTCATTTGTCCAATACACAAATACATAGGAAGAAAATAGACATGTGGTAATATATATAAGGGTAAAAATGAACTTAGAGGAGAGAGGATATATGAAAGGAAGAGAATATATATGATAGGTGAAAGAGAGGAAAGACAATTGGACAGGGGACGAAAGGCACACCAGTGCACTTATGTACGCCCCTTACTGGTCTCTTAGGAACCTGGAGAGGTCAATCGTGGAGAGTCTAAGGGAGAAATGTTGGGGGTTAGGGGTTGACACAATTGAGTCCGGTAATGAGTTCCACGCTTCGATAACTCAGTTGTTGAAATAATATTTTTTACAGTCAAGTTTGGAGCGGTTCGTATTAAGTTTGAATCTGTTGCGTGGTCTTGTGTTATTGCGGTTGAAGCTGAAGTAGTCTTTGACCGGTAGGACGTTGCAGCATATGATCTTGTGGGCAATAATCAAATCGTGTTTTAGGCGCCGTAGTTCTAGGCTTTCTAGGCCCAGGATTGTTAGTCTATTTTCGTAGGATATTCTGTTTCAAGTGGAGGAGTGAAGGGCCCAGCCCAGCCTAGCCTAGCCCAGCCCAGCCTAGCCTAGCCTAGCCTAGCCTAGCCTTGCCCATTTCTTTTTCATGTATTCTCATTGCATTTTCAATCACATGGCAATTTGGATTGGTTCTATCCCTTTTTCTCATACAATGAAGGAGCTTAAAAAGATTAGATTTTTCTTGATATGAACCTCTTTATTAAACCCATCACAAAAAAGACAGTAAAGCCTTTCCCACACTCTCCACAACATGTAGTATATACATATATAAACACACACATATTAGAACTATGTCGCCTTAAACTTGACCAAGCATAGCATATAAAATCATCTGCTACAACATCCTTGCTGTCAATGACTACTTCAGCTTCAACCGCAACAAGACAGGAGCACACAACAGATACAAACTGCTCTAAACTCGATTGCAGGAAATATGACTTTAGTAACCGAGTAATTGATGCATTGAACTTACTACATGACTCTGTAGTATCATCACCTAACCCCCAAAAGTTTACCCTTAGACTATCCACTGTTGACCTCTCCAAAGAAGTCACTAAGGGGTGTACATAATTGCACCAGAGTGCCTTCCCTCCAGTGAAGGGCTACCAAAGTTTTTACTATCACACTGTGGACGTGGCTTATGCAGGACGCCCTGTATTTTCTTTCAACATCTTTCAGTGCAAATTGGATGCTCTGGGGTGGAGTTCCATTTTTGCTACCTTACTGCACCCCCCCCCCCCATTCTGGGCAGAAGCCCACCCCTGCTTCCATCCCGTGTCCTAATGTTTCTCTCTTACTGGTATCATGTATATACATATTGTTATATCTTTGTATACCACCAATACATACTTGACAAAAGAAACAAACCAACAAATATCACATGATGATCTGGTTATGATTACCACAAAGTACAACCGTAATTCCAGATTTAATTATGATCATAAGTAAAGGACTACCTATACACACAGAGAGACACTTAAACAAGAGCACTTGAAAAGTCTTCGGTTTGTTCAAGTCAAATGAAAGCCAAAGCCTTATTAATATGTGGCTAGTGTTATAGCAATGAATTAGGCATTTTCCTTATCAGTTGACCTACTAATATGGGGAAGGAAATAAAAAATGCCTGGCATGAATAAATATGGACACCTCTCAACCCCGTGAGTATGTAGGCAAACATTGCAAACATTGGTTGGCAGCCTTACATCTCTAAATAATATTCTTACAACAGGTCCAAAGCAAAAGTAGCTCCTCCCCTTTGTCTCTTGGGGGAAAAAATTATAGTGCTTGCTAATTCAGAGGGGAAACCACAAGAAAAGGTGTGGGAAAGCTTGTGCCAAGAATACCATAAGTACTTTCTGGCTTCACTTGTGAGCACATCCCACCTGACCATGAGATTTTTTCTTACCTTTACCTTTTTTCTTACTTTCTCTAATTAAACCCAACATGCATATGTATCTGTTGGAGATTTCTTCCAGCTTGCTGGATAGAAAAATCTGCCCACCGACTGTTAAAAATTAAAAAAAGACATATTGGTTTTATTAGATGTGTTAACCATATGCTTGATATCATTTTTCCCATTAAAAAAATTCCTGGAAAAAAAACCCCTTCATGTAGACAGGATTGTGCTTTTATTCTGTTTCATCATTTTTTAAAAAAATGTTTGGTAGAGTTGTATGCATTGTAATATAAATTGTAGGATAGTAAAGATTCAGCTTTATGGGCAGTAAACATATGTGCATTTGCTGATTTAGAAGTGAAGTGTTAGCATTTCTTTATTTATTTATTGGATTTATACGCTGTCCCTCTCCAAGGATCTGGGTGGCTTACAACATATAAAAAGAAACAATAAAATACAGTGGGCTAAATCCAATTAATTAAAACTAAACAAACTAGTCTAAAATCCCTAATTATATTAAAAATCAATCATACCATTTGTTGTAATTGGCTCTGGCCCAGCTCCTGCCCCAGGGAATGTGGAGGTGGATGCAGGGGAAATTTCAACATGTCATGGGCCTGTGTTGTTGCCGACAGAGTCAGTTCAGAGTTTAATTTCCTCAGATGAAGAAGAAGGTGGGAGTGACTTGGAAGAGGGGGGCTTGGCACACAGCCCAGGCAGTCAATCTCCCTTATCTTCCATTGATTCAGATGATGATGTTTTGGACCCACACAAGCGCAGAATTATGTGTAGAAGAGACCAAGTAAGAACATATTACAGGAGATAAGTGAGGCCACCTGTGTTTGGGTGGGGCTCCAGTAATTAGGGCTGCTGCTATAAATAGCAGCATGTGGGTTTGGCCATTGTGGAAGAGTATCTGATCGCAGTTCTTCAGGAATCGTGTGTTGCTGTTTTCTGGACTTTGTTTGTTGATTTTTCATGCCTTTGAAACCAAAGCAGAGCAAGGTGTGTGTGTGTGTGTCTCACTTCATTGGAAGAAGAAGAGGTGTAAAGTTTCTTCACAGCTGCTAGCTAAGTACTTAATGACTGCTTAAGGGAAATTGTACAGACTACCTGGTTGTTTTGGGACAAGTGTTCTTTGTAATACAAAAAGAGTGCTTAGTTTATTTTGAATTTTTTGATAAAGAACATTGTTTTGAATTTTCAAACGTGTGTGTGTGTCTGAAATTTGTACCCTTGAATTTTCGGGAGGCTCCTACCAGAGAGCCCGGCGGAACACCATTCATACAACAACCATTCTCAACATTCGGCGGCCAGGGGGCTAAGGTCTAATCACCCCAAGCCTGGCAGCATAATTGAGTCTTAAGACTGTTGTGGAAGGTGAGGTGGGGGCAGTACAAATCTCTGAGGGGAGCTGATTCCAAAGGGCCAAGGCCCCCACAGAGAAGGCTCTTCCCCTAGATTCCGCCAAGCAACATTGTCTTGTTGACAAGATCTGGAGAAGGCCAACTCTGTGGGATCTGACCAGTCACTGGGACTCATATGGCCGAAGGCAGTCCCGCAAGTAATCTGACCCAATGCCATGTAGGGCTTTATAGGTCACTACCAACATTTTGAATTGTGTCCAGAAACCAATCAGCAGATTATTAGTAGATCTTTCCTTCTTTCCTTCCTTCCTTCCTTCCTTCCTTCCTTCCTTCTTTCTTTCTTTCTTTCTTTCTTTCTTCTTTCTTTCCTCCCTTCCTTCCTCCCCCCCTCCCCTCCCTCCCTTCTTTCTTCCTTCCTTCCTTCCTTCTTGTTCTTCTAATATAGGTATCCCTAATCCCTGGTCCCTGGCCTAGGACCAGTCTGCAACATACCAGAAACCAGTCCACGTAAACAAGTGAAACCCCATCTGTGGGATGCAAGCAGAACACAAACACATTCCCTCCAGTCCATGGGAAAAACGTATCTCAACAGAACCGGTCTCTGGTGCCCAAAAGATTGTAGGGCCACTGATCTAATATAACAATTTTTGATTGATATATTTTGGTGTGCTCTTCCATCTGGGCACATTAATATTCTTAGGCGATGCACATATTTTGAAGAAATCGTTTGGCTGCTTGAAGACTTGTGTCAAACTCAGGCGCCTTTAGGAAGGGATCCAAATATATCTGAATGCGTTAGATAAAAAAATTATTAGATAGTCAGGGAAAACTTAAATCAAATCAAGAACTAAAAGAACAGGGTATAATTATAGATTGGTGGACATATTTACTGACGCTATCAAGATACAGAAAAGATATGGAAGAATATAGGACACCACAACAATTAGATACAATACTGTTGGGGAATTAAAAAAATATAATAAAAACATATAGACATTTATTGGAAGTAGGAATGGAAGAGCAAATTGTGAAAGGTTCAGTGACTGCATGGGCACAAAATATAGGCCACAATATAAATTTAGGGGAATGGGAAAGAATATGGAAAAAGAACTGCAAGTTAACATTATGTTTTATTAGATTTGTATGTTTTATTAGATTTGTATGCCGCCCCTCTCCGAAGACTCAGGGCAGCTCACAACAATAATAAAGACATTATTCCATTGAAAACAAATCTAATATTTAAAAGCACATAAAACCCTATCATATTTAAAAAAGCAAACAACATACACATACCCAAACATAAATATAAAAAATTGACTGCATTTAAAGAAAACCAATATAAAATATTTTATTGGTGGCATTTAACACCAGCAAGATTGGCAAAAATGTATTAAAATATGAAACTGGAGTGCTGGAAATGCAAAAGTAAGTAAGGAACTTGTATCACATGTGGTGGCAATGTCCCAAGGCAAAGAAATATTGGGAATGGATAAGGAGATGGCTACAAGAGATAATAGATGAACAAATAGAACTTAAACCTGAACTATTCTTATTAGGAATAATTAATAACAAATAGTAACTACAGCAAGAATTATATATGCTCAGTATTGGAAACTTGGAAATACACCAAGCGATAAAAGGATTATACAGGAGATACTGGAATGTGTAGGGATGTACAAGCTCATATTGGAGATGAAAGGCAAGGAAGAAACAGAATTTTATGAGGTGTGGAATAAGTGGTATAATTGATTAGAACAGAGAAATAAAGATGTATAGAAATAAATGTAAATAATCATATGAAACATATGACACAGTACTATTAAAATTGTTTATTGCCATGTAAATTGGAAAAATGAAAAATAAAATTAAAAAACAGGATCTGTTTTTCAGGCTCAAGTGAGCTTTAATGAATAGCAGAGGTGACTGTGCTCACCAAGATCCAAATCGTATCTTCCAAAACAGTTTTGAAGCATGCGCGTATACATTATGAATTAAAGACAACTGTAATGAAGAACCTGTTACAGCCATTAGTTTGAAATGGTACAGACTCTCCTGATTTAGCAGGGGTTGGACTAGAAGACCTCAAAGGTCCCTTTCATCTTTGTTATTCTATTAAGTGTTGTGTAACTGCCTGTAATCATTTATGCCATTTTTGGACATTTTCATCTTCATTACAAGTAATAAAAAGAAAATAAATTTTGTCTTTTTCATGCTATCAATTCACAGTCACTGGGAATGTGTTTTTATTGCCAGTGATTAGAGAACTACATTATCATGAATGTAGCCAGCACCAAACAGCCAAGCACAGAATCATAAATGACCACACAGTGTTTCTTAAAGGCTTTGAGTTATATGACCGTCTCTGTGGGACAATCTCTTAAATGAGGGATTGGTGACAGAAAAATAGATTCTTCCTGGCTATTGATTCAGTCATCTCACTTTGATCACTCTGCCTTGTCTAATTCAACCACAATGTAATGACTTGTGTTGCTTTGTTGTGGTCACAGCTCTTGAATTTGTCTTGTCCACACATTTATTCAACTCATTTTCATTCATGTCTCTTACTCGAACTTTACTGCAATAGTTCCCCTCTTTATCTTTTGGTTCGTTTTTCTGAATATTTGTGCTACTCAACCCACAGCCTCAGGTCTTTCAACAAGGTTTCATAATGTCAGAGGCTTGTGAATTTCCTGTGTGCTCTCCGGATACCGTTCGGACAGATGATTAATGATTTTAATGAGCACTTTTGACTTGGTGAGAGCTTCTGCAGAAGTATCTACTATTTCTAATTTTCTACTTTGTCTCAAAAGCGGTGATTTGAGAGAAATGTCCTCTTCAGGAGGTATAGCACAGGACAATGTAGGCCATTTAACCCAGCTCTTGAAGACAATTCTTTTTACAGCCAACATAAATGACAGTGTGAACTAAGATGTACAGACACAAGAGTTCAGGTTTTTGTGACTGGGGAAAAAAAAAAGGCCTTGTGCAGAAGTACAAGGCCATTTTAAAAAGATAGGCGTACGATTTACCACCACCACCACCCTGCAGGGATGGGTTTATCAGCTGAACAAAACAGGTTAAGTATTCTCGGCATGTTTGCCTCTTCCAATTGATAAAAGGAATAATGGATATATTTGGCTGTTTTTCGTCTATCTCTAGGACTGCGAGAGGAAAAAAAGTTTCTTTGCATTATCCAGGGAATCTAATCATGTGGGTTTTTTTGCTACTGTCTCTCTTTCATCCCTGGGGAAAATACCAGTTCTTCAGGCTTTGTTCAAAAAAACAATTTCCCATTGCTCAAGATTCAGTCAGTGAATTTCATAGTTCCTTTCTCTCCCTCCCCCCCCACCGTCTATTTTTTTATTACATTTGAGCAAATTCTTTACTGACAGCAGAATGCTGTGCATTCAGCCCCTGAGAATGAAGATATCTATCTACCTAAGCTCAACCATTCCTATCAATTCTTCTCCCTTCTCTTCCCCTTCCCTTCCTGTAGGGAGATGTATCTTTATAATTTTCAGCTGATTTTCAATCTTATCAGAGATTTACTGCTCCCAATCTGTGAGTGTAGATTCTCCTTCTGCATGGCCTGTTTAAGATATTTGTCAGTAGCTTGTCAACTTGTAAAGCATTCCTGGCCCGTTCTCAAGTTGCCATAGACAGGAGGGAGGAACCTGACGGAGCACCAAGGCAACTACAACCAGAAGCACATTCCACGCATACCTTGTTCAAGTCTGTATCCCAAGCTACCAGAACTAGTCGGAGAGGTGTAAGCAAAAGTGCTCCATTGGAGAATGTGATTTATGACACAACCTGTAGCTGTAAATTCATTTCTGGGTCAATTTGTGAATTTGGCCAGCATAAGCAACAGCAGCAGCACTGACAACAGCTTGAAAAATCTTGATATATTTGCATCTGCTTTTTTTTTTTTCCAAATGAACTTATTTGTCTCATGGGTACATTTTCTGAAAATAATGTTTTGGTTGAACATGTTTTTTTGTGCATTCATATCCTTAATATATGGGCTTTATCTGTTTCTTAATGTCTGCGTACATTTTTAGAGTTCCAAGAATGTTACGAACTTCTACAAAGTGCAGATTTCATGATACTACGAAGGTGCTTTCCATAGGCTTGGGCAACATCAACTGAAAAAAAAAATTGCTTAAGAATTGGGCACTAATATATTTTTGACTCCCACCTGGTCCTTAGGCCAGATGCCTCTATCACTCCTACCCATCCACCTGTCCCTTTCCTGAAGCCACGCTATGGGTAGCATATGAGCGATAAGCTTCATAAAGCCCTGTGGAGCTCTTGTGTGTCTCTTAAGCATTGCGCTGTAAGAGACTATTCAAGAATATCAAGGAGAATTTAAAGATTCACTACCCCTCAATAATCTTGTGTGTGTGTGTGTGTGTGTGTGTGTGTGTGTGCATGCGTGTGTGTGTGTTTGCCTGATTGACGTGAGAAGGAGAGAAATTTAAAAAAAGGATGTGCATAGGTTATGCTCCATTCAGTCGCATTGCCCTCCATCTATTTCATGAGGATCTCTGCATCTGTCAACCCAGTTATTTCTCTAGGAAAGACAAAACGGAAAAAAATGAGCAGCAGGTTGGTATCACCGTCCCTTTGCTTCAGTCATGGTTCACTTGCCTGACCACAACAAATGAACATGCAGTGGTTAAAAATAGATAGGACACAAAAGAATGCACTAGGTCTCTGCTCACAGCTAAGGAGATCAAAAAAGGGAAATGTGGAAAAAAAGGATGCTTACAACAAGGCAGGTTTAGGTAGTTCTCATCTGTGGTCTGGGAATGGAATGGAATGGAATGGAATGGAATAGAATAGAATAGAATAGAATAGGAGTAGAATTCTTTAATGGCCAAGTGTGATTGGACACACAAGGAATTTGTCTTGGTGCATATCTACAGTTCATACGTCTATGGTTGATGGAGAACAGATTTTAGTGCACAGGGTTATTCAAAAAGAATGAACCAGTTTTATGGGGCAATATTTAATTAAGGAAAAGTAATACAAAACTCCAGTCAAGTCCCAGTGTTCTCCTCACAATCAACTTTTATTTCTTGTCTTACAAGTGTTCAATGTGGCCATCACCTGAAGCACAGGCCACATCAATGCAATAAGAGAATTCCTCCCAGGCGCATATCAGCATATCATAATCCACTGAGTTGATCGCTGTTGTTATCCGATGTTTAAGGTCATCGAGGTTAATGGATAGTGGTGGAACATAAAAGCAGTCTTTTACATATCCCCACAAGAAAAAAAACACACGGTTAGGTCTGGGGATCTCACAGGGCAAGCACAAAGAGCAAGGTCTGGGGCCTCCCAATGCAGAACACTTTTTTCTGAGGACTCGCCAGGCATGGGGGAGTTAGGATATTCCTTCCCCTAGGCCATTACAAGTTATGTATGGTATGTTTGTGTGTATGCTTGGTTTTTATAATAAGGGTTTTTAGTTGTTTTATTAAATTGGATTGTTACATGTTGTTTTTTATCATTGTTGTTAGCCGCCCCAAGTCTGCGGAGAGGGACGGCATACAAATCCAGTAAATAAATAAATTCTGAGAGTAAACAAACAGCACACATGCATGGGAGTCACTCTTGCATTGCATTATGGATGCAGGCATGCACTTTTGGCATACAATGACAAAATGGTTAGCCATCACTGTCTTAGAACATCAAGACAAACCCCTCATGGGAGTCATCTTGCTGAAGCTTCCAACATCTCTCAGAATTTTCAGTTTGTAATGGGTACGACAAGGCATACCCATCAGTGGGGTTATTATTATTATTATTATTATTATTATTATTATTATTATTATTATTATTATTATTATTATTATTATTTCCTTATCTCATTTATCTTTTCTTCCTTTCAAATATGTTCACCTATACTTTTATATCTTATCTTCTATTCTTTTCTTTACTTATATTACTACATATCTTTCTCTTCAATGTGTATTATGTATTGGACAAAATAAATAAATAAATTATTATTATTATTATTATTTAAGAACATAAGAAGAGCTATGCTGAATCAGGCCAAAGCCCATGGAGTCCAGCATTCTGTGTCACACAGTGGCACACCAATTGTCCATGGGCATCTTGAGCAGAAAGAGAAGGCAAGACCCTCCCTTTCCCTTGACCTCCAACAAGTGGTATATTATTATTATTATTATTATTATTATTATTATTATTATTATTAATTAGATTTATATGCCGCCCTTCTCTGAAAACCCGGGGCGGCTCACAGGATACAAGTTGGAATTTCTGCAGTTGTAGAATTATTTGAGTTTTACTCTAGGGATTATTTTCCCATTTCATAAGAAAACATGTTCTGCTTTAGAGACTATCCTTTTCAACTTGTGGCTTGCTATGTGGCAAGACTTCTTCCTCTTGTTGACTGGCAGAAGAAAAATCACTAATCACTGTAACATATTTTTGTATATGCTACAATGAAATTAGCATTTCATAGGTATACACTTCTCTTCAGAAAAATAGTTACAGCATGATATTGCCTCTATGTCAGATTTAAAAAATGTATTAGAACTTCCCCACATATACTCTTGAAGGGACAACATGGATGAACCATTGGGAGGGTATGAAGCAGACTTCCTACTTCTCTAGAAGACAATGTCAAAACTTACTAGGTTCTCATTTGCTATTGGGAGGAAGTAAGGAACTTTCGTCTTCCAGCAGTATGTAATATTCCCTTGGAAAATGGCTATTTCACTGGACATTCATCATTTAAAAAAAAATTTAATATGTCCCCATTTGCTATAAGCAAACAATTTATCATATAATAATATTATGACAGCAAGCTCAGCAAGGTGACAGAAGGTAGGACAAATATGATACACACTTAGAGACCCAAGACATATGGAAGGTACTCTTTAGGGAAGCTTGGCTCATAAATAGGAACTTTTCCTTAAAAATGTTCTACAGAGCTGTTCTATCCACCCAGTGAAGGGCTGCAATTTGTTTTACTACCACACTGTGGGTATGGCTTATTTTATGGGTGTGGCTTGCCCAGCATGTGACCAGGTGGGAGTGGCTTGATGATCCACGTGACCGGGGAGGTGGCTTACAGATCATGTGACTGGCTTAAAGGCGGTTTGAAGGTGGTTTTGCGTACCTGATCAAAAGTTTTCTACGGGTTCTGTGTACCTGATCATAACCCTAGGAGCCCATCACTGTGTCCACCATACATGAGAATAAAGAAAAGCAAAAGATTCTCTGCCTTCTTTAGATGATAGTGGTCTCCAGGGTAGAAGAATGCTCCTAGTCTGGATCAGGGATTGCTGGCCCAGGGCAAGGATAGAGGGACCATTACAGTTGCTGCACAGGCAACAGTACCAGTGTCTGGTGGTACAGAGGGTCTGACACTTTCTGTAGACGCTTCTTCAGTGGTGGGCATCATCTGGTGTGGTCAGGTGCTCTGTTCCGGTAGGAAATTCCAGGATGTACATGCAGCGGCGTGTCCCCAAAGCATGCACATGCGCCCCTGTGCGAGATTTGGCTTCTTAGCATGCGCAGCAAGAAAAATCTCATGTGAGGACGCTCGCACAAGTGAGATTTCGGTGATTTTCACCAATTTTTGGCTTCTGTTTCCTGTCTGTTAGGAAACTTGTGATCCATTTACAAGTGTATTCATGTACCGCTAACTGATTTAGTTTAGTTAGAAGAATGTCTGGTATGATAGCATTGAATTATACAGGCTGTTCTGATCACTAATGTCTCCAATTAGTATATGTATGCATGTATGTGTGTGTATATGTGTGTATATACAAGTCTTTGGAGAGGGGCAGCATAAAAATCTAATAAATAATAATAATGATGATGATGATGATGATGATGATGATCATACGTCTTTATTTGGGATCTTACTTGCTGTGCATGCACACAAGCCAAATCTCGCACCGAGGGATGCCCACGTGTCCGTGACAGCCTTGGAGGGCGCACTGGTAGCACCGAAGACGGGTGGCCCTTCACCGCGCTTCTTCTCACTTCAGAGAAGGCAACTCCTGATACCAGGCCCCAAAATTCTCTGACAAGACACTCAAACTACCCTACAGTCAGAAAATGAAATTGGAGAGGCATCTGAAAAAGAAACAGTAATCGTGGTATGCTTGAGATACATATCTGGAGTTAAGATTGAGCAGTGAAGTGGCTATGTTTGCTGGTGATATCAAATTGTAGATGGATTGATTTGTTAGATTTATATCCCATATTTCCTCCAGGAACTCAAGAAGGCTAGAAAAATCGAAAAGGGATTTGTTAGGAGTTCCCAAGAGATCTAACAGTAAATAGACTTCACAATGCCAGGCGCAGTTCAGGCTAAAGAAACACAAAGCAATATATATTGACACAAGAAACTCCAACTTCTCCTATAAATTTATGATATTTTTGCTAACTATGACTGACCAGGAAAAGGGTTTTGGATTCATAGTAAGCAGCTGAAAAGAAATATTTAGTGTTCAGCAATTCTTAAAAGGTAAATTGTGTAGTTGAGGTTATCAGGAAGGGAACTCAAAATTCAACAACTGGCATTTTTTTAATTTACAATGAAGGCAAGAAGAGAAGACATGATTAAAATAAATCATGAATAATTGAAGTGTTTTGTTTTGTTTTATATCTTATAAAATGAATGATGTACCCAGTGCCCATATTGATATACTGTATGTTGATGTGTTTTGATGTTATTTGTATGTGTGTTTTAATCTACTACTGTATGTATATGTGTGTATATGTGTATACACATATATACACACACATAGATGCATACACATACTAATCAGAGACATTAGTGATTGGAACAGCCTGTATAATTCAATACCATCATACCAGACATTATTCTAACTAAACCAGGGGTGGGCTGCTGCCCGGACAAGGGGGAATGCAGTGGGGTAGCAAAAATGGAGCTCCACCTCAGAGCACCCAACCTGCACGGAAAGAAGGGCATCTTGCATAAGCCACACCCACAGTTTGGTAGTACATTTTGGGTAACCCTAAACTAAACTAAATCAGTTAGCAGTACCTGAACACACTTGTAAGTGGATCACAAGCTTCCTAACAGACAGGAAACAGCAGGTGAAGCTAGGCAAAATCACATGAGATATCCCCCCCCCCCAAGGCTGTGTACTTTCATAATTTCTCTGTATAGACCAGTGGTTCTCAACCTGGGGGGTCGGGACCACTTTGGGGGTCGAACAACTATTTCACAGGGGTCGCTTAAGACCATGGAAAAAGACAAACTTTCCATGGTGTTAGCAACTAAAGTTTCTATTCTGGCACCGTGGAACATATTCTTACAATCCGACCAATCAGGCGTTCATAATGGGGGTTTCCCTCTGACCTTCCTCCCAATCAGAGTAAAACTCTGTTCGGAAAATTGGTGCTAGACGTATGATTTGGGGTCACCACAACATGAGGAACTATATTAAGGGGTCGTGGCATTAGAAAGGTTGAGAATCACTGGTATAGACCAATGATTGCATCTCAAATGGTGCATCTGTTAAACTACTAAAATTTGCAGACGACTCAAAGCAATTTGTCCCATTTGAGACAATAAGGACATACACATGGGAGATTAAACAGCTAGCCTCATGGTGTGACAAGAACAACCTGGAACTGAACACACCCAAAACCATAGAAATAGGGGTAGATTTTAGGGAAAAAACCTCCCATTCTTCCAAATCCTACTAGACAATACTATCAACAGCAGACACCTTCAAATTTGTAGGTTCTATCATATTTCAAGACTTAAAATAGTCACCTAATATAAAAAAGTCACCAAAATGCACAACAAAAATTTCTTTCTGGGCCAACTCAGGAACCTCAAATTGCCCAAGAAGCTGCTGATACAGTTCTATAGAGGAATTATTGAGTCTGTCATCTGCACCTCTATAACTGTCTGGTTTGGTTTTGCAACCCAACAAGACACACAGAGACTTCAGAGGATAATCAGAACTGCAGAAAAAACAATTACTGCCAACCTGCCTTCCACTGAATGAGTCATAAAGAAGGCTGTGAAAATATTTACTGACCCCTCGCATCTTGGACATAAATTGTTTCAATTCCTACCATCAAAATGACACTATAGGGCACTGGACACCAAGACAACTAGATGCAAGAACAGTTTTTCCCCAAACGCCATCACTCTGCTAAACAAATAATTCCCTCATTAGTGTCAAACTATTCACTAAGGCTGCATTACTATTACTATTAATCTTCTCATCATTCCTATCACCCATCTCCTCCCACTTATAACTGTATGACTGTAACTTGTTGCTTATATCCTTACAATATATATTAATATTGATTGTTTCCTGATTGCTTATTTGAACCCTATAACAATCATTAAATGTTGTACCTCATGATTCTTGACAAATCATGCACCATGATTCTTGACAAATTATGTATCAAAGACAAATTCTTTGGCCCCCTACTTGGCCAATAAAAAATTCTGTTCTGTTCCGTCCCTTCCTTCCTTCCTTCCTTCCTTCCTTCCTTCATTCATTCATTCATTCATTCATTCATTTGAGTTCTATGCCACCCAATCCCGAAGGACTCAGCACGGCTTACAAAAATATAAAAATACAATTTACAATAAAAAGAAGTCAAATATGAATTAAAACAATAACTCCAGTTAAAACCCACATCTTAACAATCCACTCAATATATATATATACATATATACACACACACCATTCAATATGATTTGGCCATGAAATATGTAAAATTCATGGCCTGCCGGCAAAGTCAGGTCTTCATAGCCTTTCGGATTTGTTCTGTTCTATTCTATTACCTGTTAGTAAATAAACAAAAAGTTATCCCTTTCTCAGAAATGAAATGCAAGGAAAGATGGAAGAAAACACTTTATTTTTCCATACAGTGCTAAGTTAAGGGGCGGAATTTGCTCCTGGCAATTGTGTTATGGCAGCCAATTTAACTGGTTGCAAGGGTTCAGAGGTTTAGACTATCCATGACTCATAATGCTGTTGCTTGTTACTTCCTATATCTTCCTATATCATAGGGAGTGTGCAACAAGTATCGGTTGCTGAAAAGGAACAGGAAAAGCGTGTGTGCTAAGTGTGTCCGATTGGCCATTATGGCCACTGAATGCTGGCTATATGGTGTAATCCCTGATCTACCTAGGCTCTTCGGATCTTCCTTTAGAAACGATGGGTTTGTGTCAGAGTCCAGGAAAGAGGCAAGAATATTTGGGGAAATAAACAGACTTCACATGTTTGTTTGTTTGTTTGTTTGTTTGTTTGTTTGTTTGTTTGTTTGTTTAATTTATAGGCCGCCCAACTCATCCCAGACTCTGGGTGGCCCACAACATCTAAAAAAACAATATAAAAGATAATTTAAACCCAATAAGAAACCATTTATATCTTTTTGTGGCCGGATCTAGATGGTACTGCATTGATCATCTAGATGGTACCTAGGCTGCCGACAGAGCCAGGTCTTCACAGCTTTCCACAGGGCCAGTAGGGTGGGGACAGTACAGATCTCAGGAGGTAGTTGGTTCCAAAGAGCCAGAGCCACCACAGAGAAGGACCTCCCCCGAAGCCCCGCCAACTGACATTGTCTGGCCAACAGGACCCAGAGAAGGCCTGTAGGACCTTATCAGTCACTGGGAACTGTGTGGCAGAAGGCGATCCTGAAGTGTTCCAAAAGCTGTTTATTTTTTCCTAGATCATCCTAGATCAATTCTATATCTGATTTACTGAAGAATTAAAAAAGACTCTATCCTTCAAAAAATCTTCAAAATATCTAGGTATTCCCCAGTGGTGAAATCCATTTTTTTTTACTCCCAGTTCTATGGGTGTGGCTTGGAAGGCATGGTGTGGCTTGGTGGGCATGGCAAGGGAAGGATACTGCAAAATCTCCAATTCCCAGTATTTATCAGTTCTCTGAACTACTCAAAATTTCCGCTACCAGTTCTCCAGAACCTGTCAGAACCTGCTGGATTTCAACCCTGTTATACACCATCAACTTGGTGCTAAAGAAAAACTAGCAGGATTAAAGTGAATGCTAATTAATCTATTAGCATTTGATGTTGTTTTGATCTTAGCATACAAGAAGTCATCCTTTTAGTCTTTATGTTTAGAATATACTTTGATACAGATATCTCTGATTTGCGTAATAGCATGTGTCAAAACCCATCTGAAACCTTTTGAGGACAAAGCAGAATAAAACCCCCAAGATCTCATTCTAATGTCATTATCGGTCAGGACTGTTAAAAGAGGGAAGGAGCTCCTCCTTTCTCTCTCTCTCTTGAGTTACCCAGAAGCATTTGAAAGGGGCATCTAAATGAGCTGCCATCATTTCCCAGAATTAGCTTAAGTGACAGTCACTTTGTACACACATGTTTACAATCAAGAGCAGATGGTGCAGCTATTGGATCAGTTTCAACACCACTCCAGTGCATGCAGCCAAGCCAGGGATTGGAACAAGATACGATGACAGATAAATACCCATATTCTGTTGTTGATCTTCTGAGATATGTGTTAGTTTTGCTCTCAGGAAACAGGTAGTTGGCTCCTGTGCCAGCTGTCGGTATTTTTAGCTGGCTTCCTAGTTTTTTTAAAAAGGAAAAGACTCAAGGACTTCATTGTTTGGCAGGTGAGGAGAAATCTACAGATAATCACCAAGGACATTATTTCTCTTGCCAAATTATATATAAAAGCAGAAGGAGAAAAGATTTGCATATCCCATACCCCAAAGGTGACTTTTGATCACAGCAATCCATGTTTACCCATATGTGATATAATAAATGGTGACTATTGACGGCAAGGTAGTAAATATTCATTTTTAACTTCAAGGAAAAATGCATTATAATCGAGCTGGTTTGACACATTTGCTAAGGCAGTAGAGAGGGTGGTAGTAAGTGGGAATGGTAAACAAGACCTAATATAGCGCCTATGTGGAGCCATATCTGCTGGCATGTGAGCCGTTGCCATAGCTCAGCTCCAACGTTTATGTTTGTGACGGCCAGCTGATTTTTGGCTCATACAGAGGCTCTGAGAGGACTTCCAGAGAGCCTCTCGGGGAATGGGGGAGAGCGTTTTCATCCTCCTCCAGCTCCAGGGAAGCCTTTGGAGCCTGGGGAGGGAAAAACATGAGCTTACTGGGCCCAGCAGAAGTTGGGGAACAGGCCATTTCCATTCTCCAGAGGGCCTCTGGGGGATGGTGGAAGCTGTTTTTGCCCTCCCCAGGCATTGCATTATGGGTGTGGGCACTCACATGCACAATAGTATGTACACACATTCATTTGGCACTCGAGGAAAAAAAGGTTCACCCTGACTATGAAAAATACTATGAAAAATACAAACTCAGTGTATCAACATGTGGCAGGGAACAAAGGCAGCTTGGGACAGACAGAGTAGGATAAAACACAGTAAAGTGTGTTTCAGTTAGGTTCCAAAGGCAAATTTTTGTATGGTATGGGTGCTTAAAAAAGAATCCTACCAAGTATTCCAGATCAGGAAACTATCTCCACTGGATGACTAGAACTATACTCTATTGTTGTTGTTGTTAGTTGCGAAGTCATGTCCAGCCCACTGTGACCCCATGGACAATGTTCCTCCAGGCCTTTCTTTTTTCTACCATCCTCTGGAGTCCATTGCTCCCACCTACTGCTTCAGTGACTCCATCCAGCCACTTCATTCTCTGTCTTCCCCTTCTTCTTTTGCCCTCAATCTTTCCCAGCATCAGGCTCTTCTCCAATGAGTCCTTCCTTTTCATTGGGTGTCCAAAGTATTTGAGTTTCATCTTCAGGATCTGGCCTTCTAAAGACCAATCAGGGTTGATGTCCTCTAGGACTGACCAGTTTGATCACCTTGCAGTGCAAGGGACTCGCAAGAGTCTTCTCCAGCACCATAGTTCAAAGGCCTCAATTCTTTGGCGCTCAGCCTTTCTTATGGTCCAATTTTCACAGCCATATATTGCAACTGGGAAAACCATAGCCTTGATTACATGCCCTTTTGCTGGCAGGGTGATGTCTCTGCTTTTTAGTATGCTGATACTTTATACAGGTAGACTTCAATAACATAATTTTGTTTATTATAGTAGAGTCTCGATTATCCAACATAAATGGGCAGGCTGATAGTTGGATAGCTGAAAATGTTGAATAATACAGAGGGTATAAGAAAAGCCTTGAAATCACTATGAATTGCAAACGTATTGAAGTTTTATTGCAGTAATGTTACAGTAACAACATTGACCTCCTTCCTTTTCATTACAATGTTTGGGGGCATGTTTGGGGGCCTGGCTCTGAATGTTGCCTTCCCCGTCGTAGCTGCCATGTTTGGGGGCGTGTCTGGGGCCGTGAAAAGGCTTACAGCCATGCCTCCAAGCAGCCGTGACATCAGATAATCCAGAATGTCGGATGACCAAAGGACAGATATTCGAGACTCTACTGTATTTATATTTATTTATTTATTTATTTATTACTTAGATTTGTATGCCGCCCCTCTCCGAAGACTCGGGGCGGCTAAATTTAGCAAATTTATAGGACTGTCCAGCTCACACAAGGTTCCACTTGCACATCAAATTGTGTTTCCGCCCCCCTCTATTATTCTTTAGTGGATCAGGGAGGGTCTTTTTAACACTATCCCCTTTTCCAGGATTTAAAGACATATGTAACAGTTTCTGACATTCTACTCCAAAGCCACCTCCCAGGCTCGCTATAGTATGGATTCTTCCTGTTAGCTGCTTCTTTCCCATATGGGTCCTTTGTTATGAATGCCCAACTTATTATAACGATCAGTAAGAAGTTATTTTAACCAACTAGAGTCATTGTGAGCAAGTAGGCAGCTATATAACTTTTCTAAATAAATAAGTGAATTTTAAATATCAGCTAAATCAGAAAAATATGTGAATGCATTAAAGCCGTCCAAATTTGGTTCAAAAGAAAAGTCAGATTCTGCAGTTTGTGGAGGACAAGGAACACTAAGAAAAGTTTACACAAATTCACTTCTTGCACATTAATCATATAGCTTCGATTGGGAGCCACCCTGAGTTAGTTATAAGATTGGAAGATATATAAATATTTTAAATAAATACATATTTATTTAAATGCCCCCCTCATGGAAAGGAAGAAAGGTATACCACACAGACCCTTGGAATCTTACCTCATGAACCTGGTTAACTTTCTGGGTTTTAATTTATTAAAAGCATGTATATGATTACAGGCAATAAGTATAAACATGATTGTGAATATATAAGATGTACAAGCATGGCTATGAATACATGATATTTTATGAAAACATGGGGACATTAGGACGGGGATAGCAGGCACGCTGGTGCATTTATGCACACACACACCTTACAGACCTCTTAGGAATAGGGGGGAGGTCAATGGTAGACCGTCTAAGGCACTGATGGTGAACCAGAGCCATATCTGTTGGCACGCAAGCTGTTACCCTAGCTCAGCTCCAATGTGCATGTGCATGCTGGTCAGCTGATTTTCGGTCACCTGGAGGCTCTGGGGTGGCATTTTCAGCTTCTGGAGAGTCTCCGAAGGGATGGGAGAGGGCATTTTGCCTCTGGATACTGGGGAGGGTGAAAAATGGGCCTACTGGGCCCACCAGAGTTTGAGAAATGGGCTGTTTCAGGCAATGTCCCCTCTAATTTTTTTTTGGTGTGGGCGGAAAAGTATAGTGTCTGAGCGCAGTCCCTTTGGGACTGGGTGGCATAGAAGTATAGATAGATAGATAGATAGATAGATAGATAGATAGATAGATAGATAGATAGATAGATAGATAGATAGATAGATAGATAGATAGATAGATAGATAGATAAGAAAAAAAATTCCTTCTTTTTTATTAAAAGAAATTAATAATAAAACAAAACCAAAATCTATTACTATTATTACTATCTTCTCCTCTTTTTGCATCCCTGTCTCCTTCCCCTTGTGTGTGTGTGTGTATGTGAACTCTTGAACCATTTCCAATAACAGGTGAGGGCTATTTGAAATGGTTCAAGAGTTCACACACACACACACACTTTTTTTTCTCTGTTATTATTTGGGTGCTTTTTACCATATGCTTTAAATCAAGAGTCATTTCTCTCTTTCTCTCTCCCCCTCTTGCTCTCTCTCTCTCTCTTTCTCTTTTTCTCTCTCCCTCTCTTTCTATCTCGCTCTGTCTGTTGCTCTCTCTCTCTCTTTCTCTCTCTCTCTCTTTCTCTCTCTCTTGATTTCTTTCTTGTTCTCTCTCTTGCTATCTTTCTCCCCCCTCTTTCTCTCTCTCTCTCTCTTTCTCACTTACTTTCTCTCTCCCTCTCTCTTTCCATCTTGCTCTGTCTGTTGCTCTCTCTGTCTCAGCGAGGGGGCTGGGAGAGCGCTTTCTCCGCGCGCTTCGGGAACGCTTGCCCTGCCTCTACTGCAGCCCCCCTGCTGAAAGTTTGGGACTAAAGCGCTCCCAGAAAAGGGGCCGCGAATGGGTGGGCATTTCCAAAGCGCGTGGAGAAAACCCTCTCGCAGCCCCCTGGCTGGGAGCGAAAGCCAGAGAGGGGATGGATTGGGCGGATGGGGAGGTGGGGGCGGCCGCGGCTCCCTTTCCTTCCACCCACGGGCTGGCAGGGGGATGGGGAGCGCGTGCGGCACCTCCACACTTTTGTCACTCCCCACCCCCAACTCCAACACCCGGCTCCTTGCACGCCCTTGGAAAAGGGTGCACGGGGGGTATTTTGGGGCACACGCATGCACGTGCGCACAGCTTATGGGGAACAGTGGTTTCAGGTCTCCAGATGGGTTCGGGGGGGCATTTTTGCTGTCCCCAGGCATTGAATTATGGATGTGGGCACTCTAGCATGCACAATGGCACATGCATACATGCTTTTGGCACTCGAGGAAAAAAAGGTTCACCATCACTGGTCTAAGGTTAAGGTTTGGGGGAAGAAACTCAGTCAGGTAATGTATTCCAAGCATTGACCGCTCTGTTCAATACCCTTTCATGTTTCATTTTGAGTTATTAGGACAACTGTAGATATTCAATGGGGTGCTTTGCTTTGCCAAAGGCTTGAGCAAAATAACCCCTTGAAGTAACTTCATGAAACAACGCAGTCCTTTGCTTTACTTTGCCTCTTCTAGCCAGCCGTTTGGAATAGCAAGTGAGCTCTGGCAGTGCTGGAGGAGATTGCAAACTAATCTCCATGAGACACTTTATCAAAGCAAATTGCATCATTTCTTTGTCTCAATGAGGTACATCACTTCATCTTCATGGCAAATCAGAGCTGCCTTTCATAACAGCTCGGTTCCCTGACAATTGAAACTATCTACTGCTCAGAATAATAGATACTTGCCTTTTTTTAAAAAAATAAAGAAAGCAGAGTCCCCACAGGGTGCAGAGATTTAACACTTGGAATCTAAGTTGAGTGATGTTTTTCTCAGTGGAGCAATGGCATTTTGGCAAGAGCAGCAGAAAATTCAGAGGTAGGTATCAATAATGAGCTCAAGCTGATCTCCGATTCAGGCTGAATTATCTATTTCAAGCAACTTTTGAAGAGCTTTAAAAACCTGTACCATCTCCAGCAAAAGAATAGAAGACATAGGACACTTATTCAGACAAACTGGGCCAGTTATTAGAAATGCCCGTGTTCAGTTGCTGTGAGAAAAAGTACAAAGAAGAGCAACTAAGAAGATTAAAGGTCTGGAGACAAAAACATATGAAAAACATTTGCAGGAATTGGCATGGCCAGTCTAGAGAGGGAAAAAAGGACTATGGGTGACATGATAGCAATGTTCCAATATTTGAGGAGCTGCCACAAAGAAGAGGGGGATCAACTTATTTTCCAAAACAGCAGAAGGCAAGACAAGAAACAATGGATGAGAAGCAACTTGAAATTAAGGAGAAACTTCCTAACAGTGAGGACAATTAACCTGTGGAATAGTTTGCCATCAGTTTGCCGTTGGGTACTTCATTACTGGAGGTTTTTAAGATGAGCCTGGACAGTCACTTATCTGAAATGGTACAGAGTCTTCTGCTTGAGGAGGTGGTAGGATTAGAAGACCCCCAAGGTCCCTTCCAGCTTTATTCTGATAGGAGGAGGAGGAGGAGGAGGAGGAGGAGGAGGAGGAGAAGAAGAAATAATAATAATAATAATAATAATAATAATAATAATAATAATAATAATAATAATAATAATAATAATAAAAATGTGGTACAGTGAAAGTGGTCCCAGTGGTACTTGGCATGTTGGGCGCAGTACCAAAGGATCTCAGTGGGCATTTGAAAACCATCGGAATTGACAAAATCTCCATCTGTCAATTGCAAAAGGCTGCTTTACTGGGACCGGCAAACATAATTCGCCGCTACATCACTCAGTCCTAGGTGCTTGGGAAGTGCCCGACTGGTGATGAAATACGAAATCCAGCATAGTGATCTTGTTTGCTGTGTTGTACTGACATAATAATAATAATAATAATAATAATAATAATAATAATAATAATAATAATAATAATAATGTTTGTCAATGCAGCAAAGCTCCTAACACACTATGTCTTTGTTGATGGAAAGCTAATGTAGTCATTGGTCCTTTCAGTCTGGTTTGCTATTGAACTTTCCAACAGAACTATTTTTATCCTCCTGGTTTTTTCAGTAAAGGTAAATGCTGAAAATAGCTTATTCTATAAACTGGTAGGTTAAGTGTTGCATAGTTAGTCTTGGCCTTCAAGAGTGTGGCATAGTGTTGCAAATAAATTTATGTCCTCATTTCAAAAAGACTGTGATCCAAGTCATTCTAACCAAAAGAAGTGAGAATAGATGATATTACAGCTGCCAGTCACCCTTCTGGAGAAAGGTAATTTGTGTCGATCATTTGATGAAAGTAAAGTTCGGCTGGAAAACAAGAAAATGCCATCTTCATCTAATTCTTCCAATACAGGTAAAGGGTATGTAACATCTAGTTATGAGAGAAGCCAACCCGTAACTATTAAAAGAGATTTTTGAAGAATGGAACCAGAAGTTAGTAAGTTCTATACATACCCACACTGTCTGTAACAATGTTGGCTTCTATAGACAATATAAGATAGATAACATTTATCTAATAAGATAAGGAAAGTACAGTGGAATTACAAGTTATATGTCCACAGAGTCATTTGAAAAGGATGCTTTATTGGTTATACAAAAGATATTGGAAGGTTTTAAAGATTAAAAAGAAAATACAAATGTTAAGCCAAGAAAATGACCTAGAAAATGTTTTCTTATTGGATCTACAAAAGAGGCTTGTTAATTAAAGTATTGAAGAAATCTGTAAAATGGGAAAAAGACAAATTGAAGAGAAATCAAATCCTATGGCAGTATTTGATTGCATTAAAGATTATTAGGAATAAAAAGAAAATAGAAAGTTGGTATATTTCATCAGTATTAAAATAAGACTTTTATTTTCCAGTATCTTGGAAATCCTGTAAGGACTTCCTGAGGCAAGTATTGAAAAGTTGATGTTTTATGGATTTGCTTAAAGATACGGAATAGGATATGGGAGGAAGAGATATTTGTTTAACCTTGTCGGAGTGAAGAGTCATTAAATTTGTTTATGCACAATGGTTAAGTTAAAAATCTTGAACTCTTCAGCTGGAAAGCTGACAGCCTAGGTTTGAGACCCAAGCACCGCGTGGTGGAGTGCGCTCATGTTAGTTGATCCAGTTGCTGCTCACCTAACTGTTCGAAAGCATGCAAATGCATGTAGACAAATAGTACCACTTTGGTAGGTAATAGCATTCTGTGTACCTTGGCATATAGTCATGCTGGCCACATGACAATGACAATGTACCTTGGCATATAGTCATGCTGGCTCCCTCGACTAAGATAAGATCAGAAGAGAAGGATTTAGGGATAGTAATTTCTGACAGTCTCAAAATGGGTGAACAGTGCAGTCAGGATGTAGGGAAAGCAAGTAGAATGCTTGGCTGCATGGCTAGACTATAACAAGCAGGAAGAGGGAGATTGTGATCCCGCTGTGTAGAGCGCTGGTGAGACTACATTTGGAATACCGTGTTCAGTTCTGGAGACCTCACCTACAAAAAGATGTTGATAAAATTGAACAGGTCCAAAGACAGGCTAGAAAAATGGTGGAAGGTCTTAAGCATAAAACGTATCAGGAAAGACTTCATGAACTCAATCTGTATACAGTAGTCACCTCACCTATCGCTGGTGTTACGTTCCAGACCTGGCCGCGATAGGTGAAATCCGTGATGGGGAATTTATCGACAGTACTTATTTAATTATTTATATTGTAATTGTTTTCATTGTTTTAAGTGTTTATAAACCCTTCCCACACAGTATTTATTTTAGATACAGTATTTAAATACAGTATTTACAATTTTAGATATATATATATTTTTTTAAAAAAAAAAAACCCTGCCGATCGAGTTTGGCGGGCTGTTTAAATCTGCCGATCGACTTCCTCAGAAACCCGCGATGAAGTGAAGCCGCAGTAGGCGAAGCGCAGTATAGCGAGGGACTACTGTAGTCTGGAGGACAGAAGGGAAAAGGGGGACATGATCAAAATATTTAAATATGTTAAAGGGTTAAATAAGGTTCAGGAGGGAAGTGTTTTTAATAGGAAAGTGAACACAAGAACAGGGGGGCACAATCTGAGGTTAGTTGGGGGAAAGATCAGAAGCAACGTGAGAAAATATTGTTTTACTGAAAGAGTAGTAGATGCTTGGAACAAACTTCCAGCAGACATGGTTGTTAAATCCACAGTAACTGAATTTAAACATGCCTGCGATAAACATATATCCATGCTAAGATAAAATACAGGAAATAGTATAAGGGCAGACTAGATGGACCATGAGGTCTTTTTCTGCCATCAATCTTCTATGTTTCTATGTTTCTAAGATAGATAAGCATCATCCCCCAGAGTCAGACATGACTGGACAGGGGAAACCTTTACCTTTATACTTGCAACAAAGTTTGGATGGTTGAAGGTCTTTATATAAGTATATATATACTTTATTATGTTCTTTCTTTTTCTTTCTTTTCTTGTACTTTTTAGTTTTCTTTTCATGATATTTTATTTCTTTAAGCTTAGTTTGCATTGATTCGATTCAATTTATTGTGTTCGTATACTTAATAAAGAAAATAAAGTTTAAAACAGAATTAAAATACAATTATAAAACAATCTAACTAACATCTATGAGGGAGGTCCAGGGTACAGCCTATATTAAATAATAATGTAAACATTAAAATTATATTAAATATGATAACATCTAAATGTATAACAAACAAATAGTAGCTTATATTATTCGTATCATCTGAGTAACAATATGCAAAATTTTATTTGTATTAGGTTTTTTTATTACCGTAATTAAAATCCTTAATAAAAATTATATTAAAGAAAAACAAAACAGAAAACTGCAGGAACTGGTCCAAGTAGTTACTGGGAGTAAGGACAGATTTGAAGGCACCAATATAAAGGGTGGAAGAAGAGAGGGAGGGAGGGAGAGGGAGGGAGAAAGGGAGAGAGAGCGAGATAGCACTGTAATCTCTTTTGCAACCTAGCAAATAGGGGGTCAGCTTTTCTTTGCGCAGGATTTTCAATATGATAGCAAAATATCTAAACTAAGTGAAATAAGAAAGGGGACCTTGGCATTTTCTGTTTTCTTCAGCTCTTCAACCCACATATACAGTATACACATGTGAATAATTCCCTTCATCATAAACAGAACCTGGGTTTCCTTATCATAAACTCTCTCAAAGAGCCACTTGGGCCCAATTCCCACAGAAAACAAAACACTGGGAGCCACAAACCCTGGGTGGGTGTGGCCAACACAATATCACTCACTCCCACCCATTCACATGAGCCCCCCCCCCCCTCAGCCATGCCTACCCAGGTTTTGTGGTTTCATGTTTTCTATGGGAAATAGGTAACTCTCTTTCTTTCTTTCTCTCTCTCTCTCTCTCACCTCTTTTTCTCTATCTCCCCTTCCTCTTATCTTTTTCTTTCTCTCATCTGTCTTTTTTCTCTCTCTCTCATCCCCCTCTCATTTCTCTCCCTGTCTTTCTCTCTGTCTTTTTCTTTCTTTCTCTTTCTTTCTCTTCTTTCTCTGTCTCTTGGTGTCTCTTTGCCTCTGCCTCTGCCTCTCTCTCTCTCTCTCTCTCTCTCTCTCTCTCTCTCTCTCTCTCTCTCTCTCTCTCTCTCTCTGCCACTGTGTCTCTTCTCACTTTCAGAAAGCCCTGCAGCCCTGCATGCTCTCTTTGGGGCTTTTGCCAGCAGTTTTTCTTCCTTTTGGAAAGCCAGGCTAGGGAAGCAATGAGTGCAATCTGCAGCAGAGGTTTCCCTCCTCTTGCAAGCCCCTGGCTGGCTGTGGTGGGGCCGGGAGGGTGTGCATGAGAGGAAGAGGAAGGGGGCCTCAGGCACTCATTCCTCTATCAGCCTGACTTTCCAAAAGGAAGAAAGAAAGAAAAACAGCTGGCAAAAAGCCCCAAAGAGAGCATGCAGGGCTGCAGGACTTTGCAAGAGTGAGAACAGGGAGGCAGGAAGAGGCAGGGAGAAAAAGAGTCTCTCTCTCTCTCTCTCTCTCTCTCTCTCTCTCTCTCTCTCTCTCTCTCTCTCTCTCACACACACACACACAGACACACACACACACACACACGCATACACACTCAGAGACAGACAGACAGATACACACACAGAGAGAGATGCACAGTGAGGGAGACTGGCTGATGGGTGAGTGTATTTGGGGAGAGCTGAATCGAGCTGACTCTGTCTTCTATCCCTCCCTCCCTCCCCCCCCCCTCTCTCTGTCTGCCTGCCTGAATAGAATAGAATTCTTTATTGGCCAAGTGTGATTGGACACACAAGGAATTTGTCTTGGTGCATATGCTCTCAGCGTACATAAAATAAAATATACATTTGTCAAGAATCATGTGGTACAACACTTAATGATTGTCATAGGGGTCAAATAAGCAATGAAGAAGCAATATTAATAAAAATCTTAGGATATAAGCAACAAGTTAAGACAGGAAACGTCTGGGTTTGCTCTCCAAAGACAGACAGACAGAGACAGTTGCCAGTGGTGATTGAGGCAGGGAATGGGTTCCAGGAGAAGGAGGGAACCCAGTCTGCCCCTTTGTGAAGCACACTTTCGTTGCAGGCCATGGAGGGAGTATTGGGTCTTTCCCCCCCTGCCCCATGCCAAAGGAAAGCAGCCGGGCTTTTCATTCCCTTCTCCCTTCACCATACTCAATCCTACTTCGGGACAGAGGAGCACTGAAAATATGAGTTGGAGCAATGTCGGAGCACATCTTCTGACCCTCCAGCGCTCACCCGCAACTCTTGGCGCTCCTCCAGGCCCATCTTGCTGAGATGGGGAGCACCCCTTATGCCTCTTCTCAACAGGGTGACAAGGAGCCAGAGCAGAGGGCCCAAAGAGCCATATGCAGCTCCAGAGCCACAGGTTGCTGACCCCTCCTCTAGCCAGTCCCCCAGATTCACACACTCAAAGAGAGCATCCCTTATATCTGAGAACAAAGAATGCTAGGAAGGCTGATCTAGAAGCCAATCGTTTATTCCATTTGGATCAGTTCTCAGTTTGATTCTGCTGTACAAATCTACTTGGCTTGGATTTCTGAACCAGAGGTTAAAGCAGGACGATATAGTTTTGAATGTCACTTCTATCCAGAAAAAAAACCCCTCACTTTATTCAAACAAAAGACCATAACACATAAGACATATTTAAACAGTTTGATTTAATAATTTAATCTGCATTTAGAATCTGAAAGGACAACTGCTCTGGCTCAATAGGTTGTTCACTACTCATGCTGTAATCTGAATTTGACATGGTGGTTAAGGAGAGAATAAGGTTCTAGTCTCACTTTAGGCGTGAAACTTATTTCAGTGTCCTTGAGCCAGTCTCTTCTGACAGCCACAGGAAGGAAGCAATGGCAAACTACTTGCAAAAAGCTTAACAAGCTTCTTCTCCAAAAACACTGAACGTTTAACCAGAGCTTACAAAATATTTGTCAGGCCAATTCTAGAATACAGCTCATCTGCATTGCATATCAGATATAAATACAATTGAGAGAGATGCAAGACCGGCAGTTTAAACTGCCGGCCGAAATTGCCCCGGAGCAGGGCAACGCTGCGGGCGGCTCTATAGAGCCCCGTACTTCCGGGTTGCTGAAAACCCGGAAGTTTGGCTTTTGGCAGCGCGCCAGGTCGGCTCGCCGCCTGCTGGTCGTTGGGGGAGGTCCTGGATCGCCCTATTTAAGGGCGATCCGAAGAGGACCTCCTCCTTGCTTTATGGCTTTTGAAGCGAACACCCGCCCACCCTCCGCTATTAACAGTGTGTCCTGAGGAGGTCGCCTCGGGGCTAAATAGGAATTTTTTGCGGCCTCCCCTTTAGAGGCGGCCGTTTTTTCGCCTATTCCATACTGATGGTGCGGACTGGATTGGTTAGGGGGTGCAACGCACTTAGATGTTAGATAGGCCTCCCTTTGGTCACTGGGGTTTGGCAGGTTTGGGGCGGAAATGGGCAATTAGAAGCGACTGTGCATGCTCTTTTGGGCATCCTTGAAAGGGTGATGGACCGCCTCTCTCCAGGAACTAGAGGTTGGAACAACGTCGGGGATTGGAGAGAGGATGTCCATGGGAATCACCGGATCCAATCTCCCTCGGGGATTGGAGGGTGAACTCCTCCCACACGACGAAGGGGCGTGGCTTGGATCCAGGTGAAGGTGGCTACCTTCACCTGGTTCATCAAGGAGTTTTTGCCCAATGTTGCCAAGGAAGTTTATGGTAGGAATTTCCGCCCCGTTAGTTTTGGCCTCTGCAAGTCCTTAGTTATGTTGAATTTAAATATTTAAATTTACGTATTTAAAGTTACGTTATTTAAATTTATGTTAATTTAATAAAATGACCCTTATTTAATCCACAATATGTCTCAGCGTCTTTACTCCGCTTCCGGGGCAATCCAGAAATATTTCACAAGAAGAGTCCTTCACTCCTCCTCTCGCAACAAAACACTTTACTCCACAAGACTTGAAATACTGTGATTAGACAATTTACAGCTCTGATCCGATCTAACTGTAGTTCATAAAATCATATACCAAAATGTCCTTCCTGTTAGTAACTACTTCACCTTCAACTGCAACAACACACGAGCATGTAATAGATTCAAACTTAATGTAAACTAGATTGTAGAAAATACGACTTCAGCAATAGAGTGATCAATGCCTGGAATGCATTACCTGGCTCTGTGGTTTCTTACTCCAACCCCAAAATCTTTAACCTCAGATTGTCTACAGCATAATCGCACCATAGTGCCTACCGTCCCTGTCCTACTCTCCTTCTTTCATCATTACTTTCTACTTATGTTATGCTTATACAAACTACAATCCTATACACAAAATAACTAAATAAATAAGTAAAATAAAAGTGTTGCTTAACAAACTGCAGGGAATAAACCAGGCAGCCACAAAGAATCAAAAACTGACTTGAAGGAACCCCAAAAAAAACAGAGGCAAATTTTAGACTCTAAAATTTAGACTGCAAGTATGGAAGGAAAGAACGCAAGCTTCTCTTCTTTGTATGTGCCCGTTTCTCTCTGTAATATTGCTTTCATTTTACAAGTCCAGGATTCCCACTATTTTACCTTGACCAGCTAATCAGAAAAGTCTCCATTTACTCATGACATCTCATCCCTAATAGCATAGTACAGTATTACTGAAAATCGGAACCACTGTTATTTGAAGGAGGGTGGAGACTCTTTTTTTAAAAAAAACTTCCTTTTGATATAAGTAACTGCAAATCAGAGTTGAGACATGCCAGCTGCAGCATCCTCCCACCCAGGGAGTCAATTGCTCTTGGGGAATTTGGTTTGATAATTGAATTCCCTTTCTCTCTCATCATTTAGCAGATCAGCTACTATATGTTGAGCTGCTGTTATTTGTGGCATCTCCCCAATTCATTTTTTCCCTCCTCTTGTATTTTGAAATCACTGCTAATTTGATTTCCTTGCTTTGGTTGTCTTTCCTGTCTTTATTAAATGGCAGCGGGGGAAGTGAATGCTGACAGAGGGGAGTGTGTATTTGTGTGTGCACACGCTTACAGCAATCATCTCCTCTGTATGAAATTGGGTTCCTTCTGCATTCACACTTATTAAATTATGCCCAGTGGAAGAAAACACATTAGTCTGCAAAAATAGATAATCCTTAGAGGTTATTTTAACCCCTATCTCTCGGGATATTTTTGAATGTCTTCATTGAAAGAAACATTAAGCTGACCTCCCACGAAGCATACATCTAGAGTGTCTGGAGAGTTTGCTTGCCAATAAAGCAGTAGCATTTCTTCATTCAATTCCTGGAAGTTAAAGATGTATTTCTTCCTATTTAGCTGGAATAAACATCCATTTCTTTTTATCCACCCACATCCATCATTTGCTCTATCAGGAGGGATATGCAAAAGAAGAGAAGTGCAAAATATAAATGCACTGTGATATTTCTTATGGTTGAGATCTTTTATTTTTAATGACACCCCTAAAATACAGGCCACAGATGTACATCCACAATATTTTGGAAAAATTAAGGATCTGAACATTTTTATTTTGGCCAAGCATAAAGTATATATATACTGTCAGGCGTGGAATGGTTTACTGCGGCTACACAAATTCAGAACCCACAGTACAGTGAAAGGAAATCAAATCACATGCTCTTTATTTCCCAAAATGAGATTGTCTATTTATAGTGGGGAAAACAATGCATCTTTACAAGATCCTTAGTTTGTAGAAGAACTAGACAACCAGTGCCCCGTTGGGACATCATTTCAAAGGCATTTCCTTATCTAAACAGAAAGGGACCATGGAGGGAGCAAAAAAGCAGAGGGGGTAGGCACAATTTCTGACTTCCTGCCAGTTTCTCCATTGACGATACTTGAGGGAAGCTGTTGGAAAGCATCAGAAATCACTCCTCATTCTCTCCCATGGAACTGCCTGCCACTTTGCTGAGGGGAGAGGGAACAAAGAGACATGGACCACAAGAAAAATTGTTCTCCTGCTTCCCATTCCAGCATGTTCCCAAGAAGCTCCTTCCTGCAGAGAGGAAGAAAGTTCATCCACTGACCACCAGCACTTCCCAGCCAGCAGCCAGCCAAGTTTACTCATTCAGTCATTCTCTTGCTACCTCTGTTTACTCCTTTAGTTATTCTCTTGCTACTTCTGATAAGAGATTTCAAGTGTCAGCCTCCATTCCAGAGCAGCCAATCAGTGCTTTCCCATCAGGTTTGCTGCCATCCAATTGGGTGCAGAATCAGAGAAAAGGGGGTGGGATATGGCCCTCCCATGTTTCCTTGCAACTTGCAATGTACAGATTTCTGGGAAGTGGAGTCAGAAGGCCCAGTGGTGCTGAAGCGCTCACAAATTTGTCAGATTTCAATCCCTTGGGTGTAATGGGTTCTGCATTCTGTAAATTAACCTATTTTTTTATTTGATTTGATTTGATTTGATTTGATTTGATTTGATTTGATTTGATTTGATTTGATTTGATTTGATTTGATTATTTGATTTGATTTGTATGCCGCCCCTCTCTGAAGAATCAGGGCGGCTATCAACAATATAAAAAGACAATGTAAACAAATCTAATATTAAAAACAATCTAAAAAACCCCAATTTAAAGAACCACTCATACATACAAGCATACCATGCATAAATTCTATAAGCCTAGGGGGAAGGGAAATTTGAAATAGCTTGGTCCAAAAGTTGTTGCCCTATGATGCATTGCTTTGTCGAATTGAATATTACAAACAAACCAACATGGAAGTTTTAGCAGTATATTGATTTTGTAATAATGCATATATATTTTTTTGCACAATAGAGCAAAAATGAGTGATTAAAAGGTGGGATATGTGGGACAATAACTTTAATGAAGCTATAACATTAATACCTGACTACCACAAAATATAGTGTACATTTGACTGGGAATCCTTGAAAATATCTATTTAAGTACAACTAAATTAAGTCTAACTTAAAATGTAGCTAGATCACTAGCAATTACTGAGGTCAAATCAGCATTAGTTGACAATGTTTTACAGTATTGTTGTTTTATTACTGTTCTACTTATTGCTTTTAGCATTTGTGATTACTGTTAGCCGCCCTGAGTCCTATTAGCAATGGGCGTCATTTAAATATGAATGAATGAATGAATGAATGAAATTCAATCAAGGTGATTTGGATATGAACAAGCCACCTCCTTGAAAGTGATGCCTATTACGTGGCTTGCAAAATATTTTTCGCATGCACAAAGGCCTCTGTGCATGCGCAGAGGGTCATTTCCAGGTATGTTGTGTGATGCGACGGGGCAAAAAGTACACTTCCATCACGATGTGAACTGATAGGGAAGGTAAGTGGAACCCACCCCTGCCTTTGCTTGGAAGACAGTCTGCATCCTCTTCAGATTGACAGGGTATACAGGATTGTTGCAACCTAACAGCTTGGAGAAAAAGCCTTTTCTTTGCATGACATGATTAAGAGACATTGTCTCTTTTCCCCCCCCTTTGACCACAAGGTTAACTGTAAACGTTTATTGAAGACCCATTTGTGTAGCTGGCCCTTGGTTAACCTTATGAGCAACTTGCAAGTAAACCCTTTTTACACTTTTCATGCCAAAGTGACTTATTTTGCAAAGGGCTTCGCTAGTGTGATCAACTCCAGTGAAATGCTATTGAAATGGCACAGTTTTGCTGATTAAAAGTCATTTTTCAGTGGTCATCAAAGTTAATAGTTCAAGAATAGTCCTTGTAATTGCCCTTCTGGCTCTCAGTGTGAGGCAGCTCTTTGTCTCCACTAGAGATCACCATTGAACTAAGACTTAAAAGGTAGCCTTAGATTGGGACACTTCAAGTAAGATTGTTCTCACCTTTGATGTTTCATTACTGAAGGTAATACTCTGAATTAATCAAGGATATTCACTGGGCCTTCCTAATCAGCTGGAAATGTTTTAATTTGTACCGCACTAATACACATACACACACACACACCATTCATTTATTCATTCTGAACACAATGGCCGCATAGTAGGTATACCATGTAAAACAGAAGTCTGCATACTGGTTACGGTTAGGGGAGAAGCTGAGCATATGGGAACTCAAACCACAAGCCACTGATGGCATTGCAATTGACAGAGGAATGGAAATGCTTCCTAAATTGTTTTTTCTTTCCAAATCTAGCAATTATCTGTGCATCTCTGCCTGTAAAAATGAAATTTCTTTTCTTCAGATCATTCAGCTCTGAGTGGAATCGAAGAAGTATAATTTTACACACCTCTCCCCATTTCACAGACCTAAAGGTATCTGACTGTCCAATCATATCTGACTCTAGGGGGCGTTGCTCATCTCCATTTCTTAGCCGAGGAAATCAGAATTGTCCAAAGACCCTTCTGTGGTCATGTACACAGCCTGACTATACACTTAGGTCAGTGATGGCCTCTCCTACAGGTACGGTCAAGTATACAGAACTGGTACAAACATTTTGGTCAGCTATGCAAAACCGATAGAAAAATGTTGATTTTTCCCCCTTTTTTTAACTTCTGAGCTTTGTTTTCCTATCGCAGTAAGTGAGGTTGAATGTGTATAATTTTAGAAGAGCTGTGCATTCATGTGTGTGCACATACAGATACAGTTTATATAGTAGATAATGTATATTTTTGTGTGGCTGTGTGTAATATGTATGTATACATATGACATATATACATAGAATTAAATAGTATATTTTGGATATTCAGTAATAGTAAATAGATAGGGAAAATGTATCTCTTTGAGTCAAGGAGACTCAAAGGCACCCTGACCCTAACCCAAATCCTTGGCGTGAGTGACGTCAAGTTGGCCACCTTTAAGCCAGTCACATGACCTTCAAGCCACCCCCCGGTCACACGACTGTCAAGCCACTCCCACCTTGTCACATGACTGTCAAGCCACACCCACAAAATAACCCACGCCCACAGTGTGGTAATAAAAATGTTTGCAGCCCTTCACTGACTTAGGTGACAGTTACCTTGCCACAAAAATGATTCCTGTTTATGTACTTGTGTATGCATGTTTTTGAACTGCTATGTGGTAGGAGCTGGGGCAAGTAATTAATGAATTAATTGATTTAAATCTGTATGTCGCCCAACTCCCGAAGGACTCTGGGAGCTCATTCCATTGCATGATGCTTGGTTCTTAAAACTGGTCTGTCCACTTTCCAGAGAGCAAGAATGTAATTAGCAATATCAAAGAGACAATGTGAGAGTCTCTCGTTGTCATGAAGCTCATAAACACCATGGTAGTGCCTATTAAGATGACCACACAGAGTGGAAATTGAAGTACCGGGAACTAAAAACTGGTAGGCATCTGCCACTGCCAAATCATATCATTCTTGCTCCATTAGTGATTCTGCTAAGCAGCAACTAGATCAGGGTAAGTATGACCTTTTATATCCTGTTGATTTCAACTCCCAGAATTCTGAAGCCATCTGCAACCCACAAATCATAAAGGGGTCATAGTTACCCACTCCTGAACTAGACAGTGATGCCTACAAGTTACAACCCAATCTTTATATTAACAAGGGCCATGAAATTTAGCATATGGCATAGAAACCCAATCCATCACTCTCCTCATCATTATCTCTTATGAGCTAACATCACTCCCTTCTCTTTGGTCGTATAATATACAGTATTGTCATTAACCCTGCTGTTCTGTTTAAGAAAAGTAACAAATCTTCTGTTCCCGGGTCACCCTGACCCGGACCGAAAACTCTTCATTTGCAGTGCTTATGTTTGGTCTTTTTGAAAGCTTTTTTCACTTGGAAAGTAGTCTGAACATTTCTGCACACAATGATATGAAAATTGAAATGAAAAAAGTAAATCTTATTGGTTTATTTTGCGGATATAATGCACGCCCCCCCCCCATTTTTGTGAAATTTTTTTCAATTTATGGATAGTTTTGCTTGCAAAATGCATTCTATTTTACTAAAGTTGGTATGGGATTGGTAGCTTGAACATTTCTGAACATAATGATATGAAAATTGAACTTGAAAAATTGATGCATATTGGTTTATTTTGTTGATGAAATGCATGCCCCCCGTTTTTTTTAAATAGTCTTCACTTTATGGATAGTTTTGCTAGCAAAATACATTCTATTTTACTAAAGTTTGTGTGGGATTGGTAGCTTGAACATTTCTGAACATAATGATATGAAAATTGAACTGGAAAAATTGATGCATATTGGTTTATTTTGCACATAAATGTATGCCTCCCCCCGTGTTCAATTATTTCAATTTATATAAAAATTATGCTGTTAATTTCAAACTTACATACTTTTTTTTAGTAAAATGGATTTGTTTCATAAAATTAGTCCTCTGGCTACAATGTGGTTGATTTTCAAAAGGATATTCCAAATATTTCTAGACAAATATGTATAAACAGTGACAATAATGGCACATAGCAAGGCCGGGGGTGGGGGGTGGCCTTTTTGTGGCAAAAATAAACCAATAAGAACCATTTTTTTCAGTTCATTTATATTTTTCTTATATTCAGAAATGTTCAATTTAGTATATCAAACCTTTTGGGGGGAAATTCCTTAGGGATTTGTAGCCTTAAAAAAATAGAAATTGACACGAAATTAAAAAAGGATGGGGGGGGAGGGGCTTTTTGATCAAAATAAAAATATAAGTCTCAATTTTTCCAGTTCAATTTTCATATCATTATGTTCATAAATGTTCAAACTAGTTTTCCAGTTGAAAAAGTTTTCAAAAAGATCAAATTCAAGTACCTAAAAAAATTATTTTTGGTCCGGTCATATACGAACAGAAACAGACTCGAAGTTATGATTTTTTTTTGCCCAGAAAACAATTAGCCACCACCCCAAAAATATTTTTTGATGATCAGCATTGTTAAATTGAGTAAATGAATGCCTAAGATTTTAAAGAATATTTCGGATTTGGAGGATAAAAAAATAAAAAGTGAAAATGGTTGCAAGCAGCCGAGGGGGGGGAGGCCTTATTTCTGATATTAAAAAACCAATAAGAATCATTTTTTTCAGTTCCTTTATATTTTTCTTATATTCAGAAATGTTCAAGCTACCAATCCCACACCAACTTTAGTAAAATAGAATGCATTTTGCAAGCAAAACTATCCATAAATTGAAAAAAAAATCACAAAAACGGGGGGGCGTGCATTATATCCGCAAAATAAACCAATAAGATTTACTTTTTTCATTTCAATTTTCATATCATTGTGTGCAGAAATGTTCAGACTACTTTCCAAGTGAAAAAAGTTTTCAAATTGACCAAACATAAGCACTTCAAATGAAGAGTTTTCGGTCCGGGTCGTATGTGACCCGAACAGAAGATTTGTAACTTTTTTTGCCCAGCAAAAACTAAGCCCCCCACCCCCCAAAAAAAATTCTCATAGAGAGAACCCCTGAAGTGATGGATAGTCATGAAATTTCAAGTTTCAGATATGCAGGGAAAATTTTTTACAGGGACTCAAACTTGGCTTCGGGTCACATACGACCCGAACAGAACAGCAGGGTTTTAAACTGGCAAATGGCTATAGAGGAAGAACCAGAGTTTATACCACCTCTCTTTAGTTGATACCAGGTGTTCTGCCGGCATGTTTCAACCGCCCGTAATTACAGGGTAATTAGTCCAGGAAGACACACACCACACGATAAAAGGAAAACCCAAAAGTTTTTATAAACAGAAAAACAGAAACAGCTCCCTTTTTAAATGTCAAAGGGATTTTCTGGTACACACAAGGCACAGGTTAAATGCAATCCAATTGCTCACCCAATAACTGGGAAATTGAGTACAATTTTAAAGTCCAGAGAGTCCACACACAATCCTGAATAGCACAAAAACCACGATCTTTACGAAACAATGAATCAGATAAACTGCCATGAGGCTAAAACACCAGGTTGCACTTTTATCTGTAGTACTAATTACAGCAGCCCCACCCAACTACAGGTGACCTCGTTTTCTCTTGTAATAATCCTTCAGATGTTGTCTCCTATGCATCACTCTATGCATGCGTGGATGTGTCATTAATTCTTGTTCAGAATCCAAGGATGATACAGGTGATTGATCTCCTCCTAGATGGTCTGCTAAACTCCCCTCTTCCCTGTCACTCATGCTTCCTTGGTCAGAGGAGGCTTCGTCGGCAGATTCCATCGGGAGCAAAACAGGCCTGCGGCATGTGGATGTTTCCCGCACATCCACCTGCACATTCCTTGGGGCAGGAGCTGGGCCAGAGCTAACCACAACACCAGGTATCCCACATATTTTGATTTTGATTATTAGTTATTTAAAGAATTTATAAAGCCTTTCCCAAAGAGTCACCTATAAGGGCTACAAATAATAACAATAATATTTATCTCAAATGTGGTTTTTTTCCAAGAGGCAACTGGAATTTGTACTTTTTTTCTTTGTCATCCAAGAAGCTTCTTCAGCTCAACTATTATAAAAATAATAGTTTTAGGAATAGCAAATATCCAGGGCTAGAAACATAATCCAAATCATAATGAATAACATTATTCAGAACAGGTTGTATGTAAATCATAAATATTGTACATTTCTTGAGGGCTGATTCTACAAGGCATTAAAAATGGGTATGTGGCAGTTCTAATGCTGTCTTTGATTAGATGCTACCATGTTTCCTTAAAAATACAACCTATTCAAAAAATAAAACCTAACCCAATATGCTGCCCATGCCCACTCTTCACTGGGGCTTACTTTTGGGGTAGGGCATATATTAGGCTTACCCCCACACTCGCTACCTTCTTCATCTAAAAAAAAAAAGACCTCTCCAAAAATAAGGCCAAATGCTTATTTCAGGGGTCAAAAGAAAATAAGACCTGGTCTTATTTTCAGGGAAATATGGTATTTCCATTGCTCCTCATTTATCTGGTAATACTTTGGAGATAATTGCTATCATCCAGATGTTCTTGGTAGATTTAAAGTTCTCCTATTTTTAACTCTAACACACATACTCATTCATTAAAAGGACAGGAAGGGAAAATCGACTATAAATAATTATCAGAGAATTTATGTACATGTTTTGCCATCAAAGTGAATGGATAAAACTTGCCTACTGCTATTATGAATACAAGGGATTGGCTATTAGTTATCATCATAGTTGTCTATGTTATTAACTTTAATTTGGATTTGCAGTCTTGCCCTTGTGGTACATAGATTAATTCTTACTTTATGTAAGAATTTAAATACCCATACATAGTGTGCTGAAATAACAAATGCAGGACCATATGGTCCCATTGGCAATTCCTAATTCTAAAGACAGGGGATTAGATATGAGTTTGTTCCATTAGGTCAGCTAATTAGCCATCAATGAATATAAAACCAGTTGAATTATTTTCTGTTACATTATGTGACTTGCTACTGCTTGGTCATTAGAGCTGCAGATCTATGCTGCCATTAAATGGAAGCAAAGAGTTAGAGCAGGGGTCTCCAAATGTGGCAACTTTAAGACTTGTGGACTTTAACTCCCAGAATTCTCCAGCCAGTTACACTGGCTGGAGAATTCTGGGAGTTGAAGTCCACAAGACTTAAAGTTGCCAAGTTTGAAGACCTCTGAGTTAGAGCATGGATAGAAACATAGAAGATTGACGGCAGGATCTTCAAAT
This sequence comes from Erythrolamprus reginae, assembly GCF_031021105.1. Lineage (NCBI taxonomy): Eukaryota > Metazoa > Chordata > Lepidosauria > Squamata > Dipsadidae > Erythrolamprus > Erythrolamprus reginae. Next base: position 161,890,781 of record NC_091951.1, on the reverse strand, counting down.
TACAGCCCATGGGCTGCAAGCAGTCTACTGAAGCCATTAATCCAGCCCATGCAGGACCACAAGACTGCCCCCCTACACACACACACATACATTGCCCTGCTCACCTTTCGGCCGAGCACAGGACTTACCTTCACATGGGCTGGAACTGAAAGGTAAGACCAACAATGTTGGCCTGCAGAATGTTGTGGGGGGGCAGGATAGGTATCATCAGTCCACAGAGAGGGGTGGCATACAAGTCCAATGAATGAATGAATGAATGAATGAATGAATGAATGAATGAATGAATGAATGAATAAATAAATAAATAAATAAATAAGTGAAAAATAGGGTGCACAGACACCCCAGGCGGCCACAAAGTGGGCAAAAATGATTCATTTTTGTCTATAAAATGAGCTGTTTCTGCCTGGTTTGGGCCAAAACCAGACCATTTTAGACTAGGTTTGGTCTACAGAATTCTACTAGAGGAGAGGGAGCTGAAAAATGTGGCATACAGATGCCCCAGGAGGCTATGAAACAGGAGAAAATGGCCTGTTTTTCATCTTCTCCGCCTCCAGATGATAGAGAAGGGGGGAGAGAGAGAGACAGGGAGAGGGGGCCACAAAGAGAGAGGGGTTGAGAGGAGAGAGAGTGAGAGTTTTCTCAAGCTCCTTGGGGCTGAGAAGAATTGCTGCAAAACTAAATTTCCTGAAGTGGAGCACTAGACTCCTAAACAATTGAAAAAATGATCTAGTAAAAAGAAAAGTCAACCAAAGAGCAACAAGCAAACAAAAGCAAACAAAACACTTCCAGGAGCAAAACAAATTAAAGTGAATTGTTTAATGGACTGTTAAATTGACCATGCCTACCTAGTCACATGATCTAGCTATGTTCACCCAGTCACATGATCACCTAGCCATGTCCACCCAGCCAATCCAACCCCACCACCACCCAGCCACAAAGTTGTAAATTAAGTTCTGGCAAGTAGTCTCTGAGACACAAATGAGCCAAATCTTCCGAAATCCTAAGACCATCCTTTCGTTCTATTTCCTTCTATTTAAGATTCCCTGAGTCCTTTGGGATTGGGCAGCATAGAAGTCAAATAAATAAAATAAATAAATAAAACAATATTTATTCCCCAGCTAGGGAAGGACCATTCAGCATCCACATGCCTTGCTTCCCAAGTTGATTCCTTGTCCTCAGTTGTTCTTCTCTCCTAACCTCTCTGCACATATGTGCATCTGGAACAGGCACCAGCTGTTCTTCCTCTCCACTTATCTCAGCTTCCATAGGCAGCTGCGTCTCTGGTGGCTGGGAAATGGCAGACAGCCCTGGCTCTATCTCTGCATCCATCACAGAGCATCCATCAGAGCCTTCCCCAGACTCCAGAACTGGCCCAAGTTCCTCCCCAACCTTCTCATCAACCAAGTCTGCCACCAGCTCCACTGGCAACTGGCAGGCCAGAAGAGGCAGAATGAATGATTTGTGTGCAGAAATCCCAGGTTTCATCTCCATTCAAACAAATATAATACCTGGATCTCATCTGCTCCAAATGTCACATCGGCTCAAATCACAACTAAATATTAATCAATTTTTCTGATACCAACTTTTCTCATGCATTTGTTTTTAATTGGAGAGGAACTGCAGTGCTGAATTCAGATGCTGTGAACTTATGAATATGGCTGCACAGTGCTTCATACACAGTTCAAGAAAAATACTTCACGACAAAGCAGCTGTATATTCAGAATATTGTGGTATCTGTCTGAAGCTGCTACACTGCCCACTATCACAGTCTGTTCCCAAAATTGTTGCTTTAAGGAATTGCAGGCAGGGGATCCACTGGCATCACAGTGTGCTCCAAAGCACCTTACTACAATTTAATCTGACATGTTTCAGAATCTCACTAACTAGCTATTAGTGGTTAGCTCAGATGCCATGCCTCCCTCTTCAATTGGTAATTTAATTATATTGACCTTAATAGGGTTGTTGTAAAGCAGGGATGCTCAATGTTTTCCGAGTCAAGAACTACACTTGGTCTTTGGATAGCATTTTAGGGTCTGCATTCCAAAAATGGGCAGGAAGTTTAATGAGATTTCATTGTAATGTATGCTTAATTACAGTTAAAATAATTAATTACATTTTGATAATATGGTAAGCCCCAATATACTTAGTATTTTTACATTCTTGTACATTAACAAATACATTTTGGTTGAAACTTCTGGAGGATCTTAAGGAAGCTGCCCTCAAGGCTTTGAGGTCCCTAAAATATGGTGGCCAGAAAATTGTGGAAGTTGAATTCCACATATCTTAAAATGGTTGAAGTTGAGCAACACTGCTCTGGGAACCTGAGAATTCTGGGAATTATAGTCCCATCAGCTCTGTCAGACCTCCCCCCCCTCCCTGTCAGAGAAAGTTGTGCTCAATGTTATTTCTTTGCAAAAAGATTATTTTAATGAAAGATAACTTGTTCTTTTGATATTACTTTTTTTAAAAAGAATCATTCTTACTTAGAGACAAAAACAGAGATCATGAAAACAACACAAATGAAAAATAACACCACCCACCTGAATGTCAGGATTTAGGAATTTACCTCAGACAATTTAACCTCTGTTTTTAATATGAGTGGATAGAAAATTCCAGAGACATGAAGCGATTCATTTGCTTGTTTTCTAGTGCTTTGATAAACTTGCAAGGAAGCCCTGCAATGTGGTCACCTAGCAACCTTACTTGATTTTCAAAACAGGTGATCCAGGGGTGCTTAAAATATAATAAAACTGATTTGGGGAGGGGGAAGGAAATAGTCTCTGAACTAGCCGAACAATGGTTTAACAAATATCATATATTTGGATTCCACAGTAATAAAATAGCAACTTCTTCTCATACAATTGTTCTGCCATAGCTGGAAACATGGATCCAGTTTTTCTGGAATAGGACTAGGTTTGACCCAGATCAAACAGGCCCTCTTGCCACAGTTGCTACTGGGGCTCTACTAGGCACAATATCTCACGCATGCTTCTAGGAAGCAAATATCACTCAGACTTGCGCGCCCGATCACAGTTCCATTTCCACTACCAGAACAGCATCAGTGTGCAGCCCTATTTCTGCTACCAGAACAGCATCCCCCTCCCCCTGTTCCAGGGACAGCCCACCCTTGCATCTACTTACAAAAACAATATTTCCATTACAAGTACCTTAGAGGTGGCAAGAGCAGCAGAACTTGCAAACAGGGGGGCCTCGCAGATTCCGCAAGCAACCCTTTCAAATTTTCCTGCCCAAATGGAGGCTGTTCATTCAGAAACAGCAGACAAAATAAGGGACATTATTGAGGGAATTGAAGCAGACTTCAGGACCATAGAAAGGACAACAAGGCATAACAGACAACATGAAACACCTGCTTGAGCTATGGTGGACCACACCTGAGAATTGCTTGCAAGCTCAGAAATACAAACTGCAGATGTCGATGAATGGGGTATCTGGCAAGGGTATGCAGAACCCCACAGCCAAATACAAGGCCACTAGTTTGACCCTTAATTTAAAAAAACCCAAACATGCTTCAAATATGAACACAGGGGAGATGAATGCTATACTATTTATGACAGCTATCGCCCTGAAAACAAAATTGGAAATGCAATAAGCAACAGCAAGGGAAAAAAATACTATACTTTTGGAGAGATCTTCATGTAAAATGGAAGTAGATTCTGGTTCCTCCATGTCTCTTATATCTTGGCAGGCTATAAAGAAAATGATTCCCCAATTTACAAGTCTAAACCTAACCCCCTGAATCAGGCATGGGTTCCTCTTACCTCTTCCTACCGGTGCGCATCACAAGTGTGCATCACTCATTATACTCATGCATGCACACTCATCCCCTTGTGCAATTTGGCTTCCAGGCATGTGCAGAGGGATGATTTTCCTTCTGTGCATGCTCAGAGAGCCGAAAATTGTCCAAAAATGGCAGTGTGCACAGACCAGCAAAGACAGCACCAGAGCCATCATACCAAAATTGCACTGGACTGCACTGGTAGGAAGTCACCTCTGCCGTGAATAATTAATGGCAATAGCACTTCAACTTATATACCACTTCACAGTGGTTTACAGCCCCTCTCTGAGAAATTTGCAGAGTCAGCATATTGTTCTCCAATAATCTCAGTCCTCATTTTTCCAAACTTGGAAGGATGGGTCAACCTTGAGTCAATTAAGGATGGTCCTTGTTAGATTTCTTCCTCTGACAGTTAATCCATTAGCATTCCTAACTCTCTTGTTTAGTTGTTTCCTAGACAATATCCTTTCTTCTCTTCCCCCAAGGTCAGCCACATAGTTCATTACAGCAGGGGTGGGGAATTGTGGAATTATGGCCTTTATATGACTGGTGGTCTTTAACAGCATGGCTGGCTCGGGAATTCTTGGAGTTGAAGTCCACTGTTCCCCACCTCTTGAATACAGGGAGAGAGTTTGTCATCAGAGACTGAAAAGGGGACGTTTTGTCATTGCGGCCTTTCTTCACAGATTTCTGATTCATCAAACATGATGGAAAAAACTGACGAATAACTGGGGGTGGCAGGGGACATAGCTTACACAATGAGGCAAGAGAGGAAAACAATACATAAGGTTGCAAACTTATTGTGGATATCTGCCTGGGCTAATGTTGTTTTGAAACCTGATATCTAATTTCTACTCTCAGTATTTGATTGAGTAGGAAGGCAGGATGTAAACTAAATAATAAATAACAAATCCTGAAGGAGACTTTTTGTTTCCAATTCCATTTTCAGAAGAATTATCATTCCAGGCTTTAGACTTGCTTTTAAATGTGTTGAGGGGATATTTTGAAACTAGTTTAATGTTGCAAGGCAGTGGTGTTTTTGTGCTTTAGTGTGTGTTTCCCCATCACTATAGCTGTTTGTACTTCCTGATCTAAAAAACCGGTAGATGGGAAATTACTAATCTTTGAACTGGGCAATCTATTTTATTTATTTATTTTTATTTTAGTTTCTTGTTTTGTCAAGTACATATTGGTGGTACTATTAACATTGTTTATATACCTGATTGTATAATTTATATATACATGATACTAATAAAATGTTTATATACATGATGCTAGTAAAATAGAAACATTAGGACAGGGGACGGAAGGCATGCTGGCTTTCGTGCATTACTGACCTCATAGGAATCAGGAGAAGTCAACAGTGGATAGTCTAAGGGTAAAGTTTTGGGGGTTAGGTGATGATACTACAGAGTCTGGTAGTGAGCTCCATGCATCACCTACTTAGTAGTTACATGATCTTACACATCCCTCAGCTACTTTGGCCTAAGAAAAATAGAAGACTCCCATAAATGCCATTCCTGAGACACACACATACACACCCTCATCTTCTCAATTCCCTTTTCTATCAGATTATAGCAGAAAGTTTGAAAAAAAAATGCAAAGGAAATTTGCTGTACATTTACTGCAACTGGAGAAAATAACTCAGTGATCTGATCCAGCAGCACAGTTCCCATTTTGATAGTGTCGCATGCCTATGTTTTATAGGAAATCTTTCAGAGTTGATGTGGAAAGTTCTTTTAAATTCTACCACTGCGGCTAAAGTGTTAATCCAGAGAAAAGCCTTCCCTGAACTCATTCCCTGTACCTCTTAGGTATCATGGCATAAAGACAAATCATGTGCAATGGGTGGAAAGATTATGGTTTCTGGCAGCTCTTAATTAACATAATTCTATTAGAATCCTGCCTGGTGCTCTCGTTTTTATTTCCCTTGTTGTTTTTGCTTTTTGATCATTCCCCGTGCCACTTTGAAATGGAGATAAACCAAGATGGCCCTAGGGCCCCCTTTGAAACGCAAGAACAACTCCACTTGCAATAACCCAAACTCCTGACACACCAAGACTGTTAAATCAAACTGGTTTGAGGCTTTAAGACAACTTTGTTTCATGGTGTGTTTATTTAAAAAAATAATTTTGAAAGTCTATTCTTGGTAACATCGGGAAACAAACATACATAAAAGCATAGATTTTTCACCCTAAACCCCCGCCTCCTCTTTCCCGCCGGGTCTAAATATTCTCTTTTATTTCCTGTGTTTCATTATTTGACTTGAATATGAGAAGAAAATAAATTCCAGATTGTACAAGCAGAAGGGCAAGATAAATGGATGAATGATTCATTTTCAGTAAATTAAGCATTTACCAATCAGTATGTTTGTAGGAGTGAATGAGGCGAGCAGGTCTTTAGAAACAAAAGCATCTTATTGTACGGGTGAACTTGGTAGCAGACAGAGGAATGTACACCAAGTAACAAAGCCTAAATGCAAAATAAAATTCACTTATACTGAACAAAGGAAACCCTGTAAACAAAAAGAGTTGAGCTAAGTTTTAATGGGAAATCCAAACTTTCTTCATCATATGCAAGCTGATCCCAACTATGTTTACTTGGCTTTCAATCCCTTTGTTTGCAGTAGTTTTATTTCCAAAGCTAGATTTGCCAACATCGCCTTATTATATCAAAACCACAGAAAAATCCCAGGCAGTTGACAGTTTTTGCTCAAGTCATTCATAATGGCATAGTGAAGTGTTGGCATACTCGGGAAATGAACTGGCAATATTTAGGCAGATATATGAAAACACCACAAAACTAATTTAGATCCCATTGATATCTGTTTGTCTTTACAACCAATTCCTACAGTAATTGATTAGGACTGCTCCAGATTAAAAAAACAATACTGAATACTGCCAGGTCAAAGGCTGTTGTAGGAAAGGAATATTGTCCCAAGTCCTTCCTATAGGTTTCTGACTGACAGACAGAAAGACAGAAGAAGAAGAAGAAGAAGAAGAAGAAGAAGAAGAAGAAGAAGAAGAAGAAGAAGAAGAAGAAGAAGAAGAAGAACTGAAAATCGAGTTGCAACGACTCTGACATAAGCCAGTGAAAGTGGTCCCAGTGGCCCTTGGCACACTGCGTACAGGGGTTTAGGACATTTAGCCTCCGCCAGTTGGATGAAGCTCTTTCCTCCGCAGCAGCTGATCGGCTGCTGCCTTCTCTCCCTCGCCCAAAGGCCCCTAGCTCTTGGCCCCAGTCCTTTGGCCACATAAATCCAAATTCAGCCACAGCCTTTTGGCCACATGGGACACTTTGCCACCATCCAATCAGAACGGTTGTTACAGAATGCTACTTTTGGAAGGAAAGAATGGGACATTTTGCTATTTCATACACAAACACACACATTGAATGATAGAGATGGAAGGGACCTCGGTGGCCATCTAGTCTGACCCTCTTCTCATTCAGGAGACTTACAGGATGATAGAGAGGGAAGGGACCTTGGTGGCCATCTAGTCTGACCTGACCCACCTTCTCATTCAGGAGACTTCTCATTCAGTGGACATTTGAAAGCTATCGGAATTGACAAAATCTCCATCTGTCTACCGCAAAAGGCCACTTTACTGGGGTCGGTGCACATAATTCACCACTACATCTCGCAGTCCTAGCTGCTTGGAAAGCACCCGACTGGTGATGAAATACGAAGTCCAGCATAGTGATCTCGTTTGCTTTGTTGTATTGCTGTTGATGATGATGGCATTGTTGTTGATGATGATAATCATCATCATCATCATCACCACACAGTCCTAGACCCTTCATGTTTGACTTGTGATGTTGTGATACAACATCCCGCATATCAATCTCATTTACTGTTTTTTGTGAATAAAATAATAATAATAATATAACAGAGTTGGAAGGGACCTTGGAGGTCATGTAGTCCAACACCCTGCTTAAGCAGGAAACCCTACATCACTTCAGATAAATGGTTATCCAACATCTTCTTTAAAACTTACAATGTTTGGAGCATTCACAACTTCTGAAGGCAAGCTGTTCCACTGATTAATTGTTCTGTTAGGAAATTTCTCCTTAGTTTTAAGTTGCTTCTCTCCTTGTTTAGTTTCCATGCATTGCTTCTTGTTCTACCATCAGGTGCTTTGGAGAATAGGTTGACTCCCTCTTCTTGTTGGCAACCCGTGAGATATTGGAACACTGCTATCATGTCTCCCTTGGTCCTTCTTTTTATCAAATTAGACATACTCAGTTCCTGCAATTGTTCTTCATATGTTTTAGCTTCCAGTCCCCTAATCATCTTTTTGTTGCTCTTCTCTGCACTCTTTCTAGAGTCTCAACATCCTTTTTACATTGTGAGGACCAAAATTGGATACAGTATTCCAAGAGTGGCCTTACCAAGGCTTTATAAAGTGGTATTAACACTTCACATGATCTTGATTCTAAATCTCTGTTAACGCAGCCTAGAACTGTGTTGGCTTTTTTAGCAGCTGTTGCATACTGCTGTTAAATGGTTGTCCAATAGGATTCCAAGATTCCTCTCACAGTTACTACTATTGAGCAAGGTACCACATATACTGTTAATCTGCATTTTGTTTTCCTTACCTAAATGTAGAACCTTACTTTTATCACCATTTAATTTCGTTAGATAGCGCCCAATGTTCAAGTCTGTAATCTTCTTAAAGGTTGAGTAACAAGAATAACAAATCAAAGAAAACTCCTCATTGGAGCCAGGGATGTCTGTAGATTAGTGGACAGAGAGAAGATGTCAAGGTCTGAAAGATGAACAGCATTCACAGCAGCCAAATTTCCCCAGTACATCATTGAGATCATTGCACTCAATGAGACTAGGCTTGATAATGAGAGTTAATTACAGGAAGCAGCAAATGGATATGATTCTTTTGCAAAAGGAAATCACAGGCTGACAACAGGACTCACTAAGAAGTTTTGCAATCAACATTCTCTGCTGAAGAACATTTATTCTTTACCTTTAAATAAATGTATGCAGAACACATGTATAAGGTCTATATTAACACAATCTTGCAGGTCTGAAGGTACAAACTTCCCACTATTTTTTTTTAACTGTCTGATCAATTAGGGCAATCTTTTCTAAGTTTCTTTCCCTAACTGTTAATTTATTGCTCTTGTCTGATTGTTCCCTAGGCAGCATCTTTTTCCCAAGTCCTCCAAAGTTATCCACACATTCCATTACATTCCCTACGTTAATGAGATTAAAAATAATAATGATGATCTCACAGTTGAAGTTGAATAAAACAACAGGGAAGGATGATATTATTATTATTATTATTATTATTATTATTATTATTATTATTATTATTATTATTATTATTTAGATTTGCATCTGCCCTCTCCGAAGACTCGGAGCGGCTCACAACAAGAAACAGTACAAATCCAATACATTAAAACAATTTAAAACCCTTAATATAAAAAACAATCATACATCTCATACAGACCATACATAAAGTGGAAACGGCCCAGGGGAATCAATTTCCCCATGCCTGAGGACAGGTGGGTTTTGAGGAGTTTGTGAAAGGCAAGGAGGGTGGGGGCAGTCCTAATCTCTGGGGGGAGTTGATTCCAGAGGGTCGGGGCTGCTACAAAGAAGGCTCTTCCCCTGGGTCCCGCCAGACAACATTATTTCATCAACGGGACCCGGAGAAGGCCAACTCTGTGGGACTTAACTGGTCACTGGGATTCATGCGGCAGAAGGCGGTCCCGGAGATATTCTGGTCCGATGCCATGGAGGGCTTTATAGATCATAACTATCACTTCGAATTGTGACTGGAAACTGATCGGCAACCAATGCAGACTGCGGAGTGTTGGTGTAACATGGGCATACCTGGGGAAGCCCATGATTGCTCTCGCATCTGCATTCTGCACGATCTGAAGTTTCCGAACATTCTTCAAAGGTAGCAGGTATTCCTGCAGAGATCTACAAAGCACTAGACCCAAACACCTTACCGGCTTCCCAAGTTTCTTGAAAGACATCTGGCTCACAGAGGAGATGCTTGATGATTCCTGCAATGCCCCTCAATGTGGCTCTCTACAGATATAAGGGAAGCGAGTCAGACTTTGGAAAGCACAGGGGTATCTCACTGCTGTCCATTGCAAGCAATATCTTTGCCCACGTTCTCCTGAACAGACTTGTCATTGTCTCAGAAAATAAACTTTCTAGAGGCACAGTGTAGCTTTTGAGCAGAACAGAGAACCGCAGGCATAATACTTGCTGTGAGACAAGTTCAGGAAAAGTACCCTGAGCAGAACAAACCACTTTACTCTGTCTTTGTTGATCTGCCAAAGGCATTTGACCCTGGGGGGTGACTCTCTGGACCATCCTGAGATATTGTGGATTGGCAAAGACAGTCATGAAATTGATTCAGCTTCTCCACAATAGAATGACATGACAGCTCCTTTATAACAGTGATATGCCAGCAACATTGGGCATTTTCTTTGTTAAAAAAAATCTTTATTAATTATTTACATGTAAAAAACAAACAAGCAAAATACAAAAACAGGCAAAGCAAAGAGGAAAAAGAAGAGAGAAGAAAAAAGAAAAAATAAGAGAAAAATGAGGGAGAAAAAAGTAAAGCAGAGAGAGAAAAGAAAGGAAAAAAGTGAGAAGGAAAGAGAGAAGAGGAGAAGAAAGAGACAAGGTCAACTAATCTGTTGACTATCATTATTTACACAGCCTTTAAGTCGTATTGTATGTCTTTCCTTTGCTCTTTGTTATTAGTTAAAGAGAAATATTACAATCCACATAACTATATTTCCATTTTCTACAAGTAGAACATAATGAATTGTTTTTCTAATCCATTCGTGTCAATAGGATTTTACGATTACATATCTATGTTTGCATTCAATATTTCTTGTGAATAACGGGTAGAATATATGTGAGCTTTTTGGTTTTTAAATATTTCTTTTGTTTCAACCAGTCATACCACTTGTCCCATATTTTATAATATTCGGTATCGTCTTTGTCTTGAAGTTCTAAGGTTAATTGGCATTTCCAATTAGATGAAGCAAGTTTGTGTGTTAGCCCCAATTCTATTCTTTCCATTGTTTGCCTGCATACTGTCACATGTTGTCTAGGGCCTGAAGAAGAGAGGGTACATCAAAATCAATTGGATGGATCTCTTTTGTCAACCTGAAGGTTTTGAATCAGATCACCCCTAGACCTTCTTTTCATTAGACTAGAATAGACATACACAGTTCCTGCAGCCGCTCAGAATATATTTTGGCCTCCAGATGCCTAATCTTCTTTGTTGCTCTTTTCTGCACTCTTTTTAGAGTCCCAACTTCTTTTTTGTATTAAGGTGACCAGACCTCGGCACAGTATTCCAAGTGTCTCTCTCTCTCTCCAAAACAATAAATAGTAGTACTAATGGGTCACAATACTGTATTTCTCATCTTACAGATTTTGATCACCCCTGTAGAAGTCACTGGGAGCAACATGAACGTCACAGGATTCAATGCATGTGAGCAACATGAACGTCACAGGATTCAACCTGTGCAAAAAGAGTAGCACCCTACACCAGTCATCTCCTCCAACAGTACAGTACCTGTGTTATTAAACATCTTATTTTTAGGCACAAATGCTACTTTTATTAGAGAAACTTACTTTTATGTTCCTCATGAAAGAGAATTTTTGCTGAATTGTTCTGCTTAAAACTTTCTCACCAAATTAAATAATAGTTAAAATGTAGAATAAAATTTGAGAAATATTGAGCTCACAAGTGTCTTCAATTATGTGTCATAAACATTAGCATTAGCAATAGCATTTAGACTTATATACCGCTTTATAGTGCTTTTATAGCCCTCTCTAAGCAGTTTACAGAATCAGCCTATTGCCCCCAACAATCTGGGTTTTCATTTTACCGACCTCGGAAGAATGGAAGTCTGACTCAACCTTGAGCCTGTGGTGAGATTTGAACTGCTGAACTACAACTAGCAGTTAGCTGAAGTAGCCTGCAGTGCTGCACTCTAACCACTGCGCCACGCCGACTCTTGTTACCTGTTTTCATTAATATAACAGATGTGGGTTTAAGAATTCAGAATCAAATTCCATCAAGCACTTTCTGGAGTTATTCCCTTCTAGTAATGGATTCATTTGATCCATTAGCGTCTATAGAGATTCTCAGTCATCCAGGTCATGGTTGTCCCAAAGGTCCTTTTTTTCCCATTTGAAGACATTTCGCTTCTCATCCAAGAAGCTTCTTCAGTTCTGACAGGATGGTGGGGAATGGAAGGATTTTTACTCCTTGCAGACAGCTCGTCATTTGCATCCTTTTAGACGGCCATTGAAGCACTTGGAGGTTTATCTGTGTCCTTGGGATCACCTGAGTAGTGCAAATGGGTGTGTGGAGCCTTCTTGGCTGCATAATGTTTTCTGCCCTGTGTCCCTTCCCTGTTGAAGACAGGCTGTTGGTGGGGGGGGGGGGGTGAGTCTCTGTTGTCTGCATCTCAAACTGAAGTGCAATCTGCAATTTTTGGGAGGAATCTGTTCATCCTCCCACATCATTTGAAGAGTGTTCATCCAAAAGTGTACAGATAAAGGTCTATACAGATATCCTTCCATTCCCCCATCATCCAATCAGAGCTGAAGAAGCACAGAGACATTGAGATGCTAGCTTTTTCACTAAATGACTTTGGGAGAAAAAGCAAGTGAGCATATGGTGATATATAATTTCTTTCAAGCAATCTGCGAGATAAAGACTGGGCAAATTTCAATCCAATGTAATCTGAAAGTCATTGGATAGATGATAGAAGGCAAACTGTGGGCCAGTTTCAGTACTTAATCCCCCTGCCACCAAATCCATCCCTTGCATTATCATCCTAGGACACTGGGGACATACCCCTTAATCCATTTTTTTTTATTTTCCATCTACGTTTTAACATGTGACCTCATCTTTCATTGAAATGAATCATATCACCAAAACTGTAACTTTCTTTCAAAGCATGTGACCTATCAAACAAGCCAGGGAATTTCCTCTTTCCCTCTGGGTCATGAGCTCTTTTCTTTGAAGAAGCCAGAACTAAATATTTGACCCAGCTTCACATTTCCTGTCACTTTGTAAATTGAGTTCTTGCTCGAAGTGAGGAGAAGGGAAGCCTCATCTGCCCTTGCAAGAAAGAGACTGAAGTCAATTTAATATAAGAGCTCTACTGGATCAGAACAAAAGGTTCTAACCGGGCCACATGGGTCAGATGGATGAATCTGGAAGGACTACATGATGACTAGTCGGAGTTCTTCTCTTATGTGGTATTATTCAGAAAAACAATGTCTCCTTTAAAAAGCGAGAGAGAAAGAGAAATATATTTTACAGCTAATAGTCCTTGAGAATTGGTTTAATCTCCTTTAATGCCATCTAGGCTAGTGGCCAGCATTATACTCTCTGACTGCAATTAATTATGTCTTGAATGAAAAATGTCCACTCTAAATTTATCTGCCAAACAATTTCATTGGGTGATCTCAAATTTTACTGTTATTTCAGAGGGAGAACTCTTGGATCATTCATTCCATCCTGTTTGTAATGAACTAAAAGTTCATATGGCAGATTGTTCTGTTTGTAAAAAGCATTCCATAGTTGCATTTTCAGGAATAAGAGTTCTCTTTTTTTAGCCCATAATCCAAAAAGAAATTGATTATAAGATTTATCCAGCTCATATATTGGAGAGAGAAGTAAGTCCATCAGAACTAAGCTACATAATCCGTACCACCTAGATTGCAGCAATTACAGATAATTCTCAACATACAACTGCAATTGATCTTAAAATGACAATTGTTAAGTGAGGCAGTTGTTGAGTGAGTTGAGCCTCATTTCATGACCTTTTTGTCATAAAAAAGTTGTTAAGAAAATCACTGCAGTTTTTAATCTGTTAACGTCATCAAAAAAGCACAACAAAGAATGTTCTCTCTGCGCCAATTCAGGAAGTTCAACGGTGGATTGCTCCCGGTTAGAACCGGTTCTTAGAACTGGTAGCAGCAGTGGTGGGAGACTCCGCCCACCCACCCACCCAGTGGCAATCTAATTTAGGACCCACCACTGCCTTGTAGGATTCGGTAAGCTACTTATTTAGCAGTCTTGAAGGCTATTTTTTTTTTAAATGAAGGGCTGAGCCCCTGCACTTCCACTAAGCATACAGAATCCATAACTCAGGAGGTAGATGAACCAGGCCTTAATTTGCAAACATTCTTCAATAATTAGATGATTTGGGTAGCAGAGCTTTATAGTCCTCCTACCACATAAATTAATGGATTAGCATCTTGTAATTCATCCGCAAATAACAGAAGCAAAATCTGTTTATCCCAAATGGAAATGCGGGAGGAGGGGCAGGGGAAAGTGCCACAGTTTAATAACTATAGAATTTACATAAAAATTAAAAACAAAAAAGCCAGAACCAAGAGGCCCCTTTGCTGATCCCCCCTTAGGTGTGGGAATGCAATCTGTCACTTGACTGTTAAGCCTCATCCTTATTTAGATTTATCTTTTCCCTCTGTGGACGACTATAATGAAAATCAGGAACCCATAGCCACAGCTACAGCTCCTTGTTTGAAATCCGTCTAGTCTCTTGTTATAGGAAAAGACTGGAAAATCTTTGAATTAAAATACGAACCTGCACTTCTTTGATTATAATGTATTTGTCATGGTTCCGAGTAATGATCTCAACCAAGCCAGAGTCATTTTGAAAGTTAGCAATATTATTGAACTGCAAGAAACTGAAAGACCAGGGGTCTTACAGATCTCCCCACTGCCCCACTAGCTAAAGTTTTCTTATATGTAGGTTCTCATTCTTTTCCTACAGCTAACCAGAGTTGGGACTGGCACCTTAGTCACTAAGTGAAGTAGTCACTAGGTGAAACCACAACTGTGCTTAACATCTGACTTCAGTCTTCCTTTGCTTTGCAGACCAGTAAAGGTTGAAAATTTGAGGACTGGTCACAAAATTATTTTTCCATCACCGTCAGTTTTATTTTATTTATTGATTTTGTCCATTGCACAATGAGAGTTATATTGGGTATACATATAATAAATATATAATGAAGGTTATAGAGGATATACTCATAGTAAAATATATCTAAGAAAGAAGAGAAGAGAAGAAATAGGAATAAAATATATCAGTGAAAGAATAGAATAAATATAGGAAAGAAGAATGGTATAGGAGATATAAGAGAGCAATAGGACAAGGGACGGAAGGCACTCTAGTGCACTTATGCACACCCCTTACTGACCTCATAGGAATCTGGAGAGGTCAACCGTGGATAATCTAAGGGTAAAGTGTTGGGGGTTTGGGGATGACACTACAGACTCCGGCAATGAGTTCCACTCTTCGACAACTCAGTTACTGAAGTCGTATTTTTACAGTCAGGTTATTGACTGTAAAATATTAAGTTTAAATCTGTTGTGAGCTCTTGTGTTGTTGTGGTTGAAGCTGAAGTAGTCGCCGACAGGCAGGACGTTGCAGCATATAATTTTGTGGGCAATACTTAGATCATGTTTAAGGCATCTTAGTTCTAAGCTTTCTAGACCCAGGGTTGAAAGTCTAGTCTCGTAGGGTATTCTGTTTCGAGTGGAGGAGTGAAGGGCTCTTCTTGTGAAGTATCTTTGAACATTTTCAAGGGTGTTAATGTCTGAGATGCCATAACTGTGAAGAATTTCAGTAGAAGGCAGACACTAAAGGAAGACAATGTGTACAAATTAAATTCCACCCTTTGAGAGAAAGCTTTTAAAAGACTGCCATCCCTGCAAAGTCAGTGTTTGTGCTACTGTTATTTCTGGCACCAGAACTACAGGCATCTGCTCTTCAAATAGACTACATTTTAAAATCTACATCAGCCAAATAGCTCATTTTCATTACAAATTCCTTTCTTCCTGGTTTTTCTTTTTCTTTTGCATTCCCACTGAGCAGACATTCACACAAGTAGCAAAAGTAGTAAATAGAATAAATAGAGAGGGGGTTCAAGGGAAGCTAAGTCTCATATATGGAAATGTACTTGAACCTGTAAAAGCAAACTATACAAATGGAAAGGGTGGGTTTCACTATAATAGTACAATTTCTCTAAGTGGCAGCAAACTGTCTACTGGCTGGGTGCAAAGCCTTTTATTATTTTCTCCTTTTTTTTTTTTTTTTTGCAATTATCTCAAGCCATTAATCCTACGTGACAATTTTGCATTGCACCTATCTAACTACATCTGGCCTAGGACTTCAAAACCTGGCTAGCTATCTTTAGAAAGCCTAGGAATATGTTCGTCCCTTTGAAACCTGACCCCAGGATCCTCCAGTTCCAACTGCAATCTGATGTCCTTTGACAGATAATAATACTCTTTCAACTTACGAATAACACCGGCTTGGAGGATTTGGGCCACTCTTCAAGCTGATATTTAGCTCTCTTAAGGTTTTTGTCTTTTATTCGTTGCCTCCAAAGACTGACTGATGCACAATATGGCGTGGGAATTACATCCCCCCTGGCTTCTTTTTGTACCAGTCATGTTGAAAGGAATAAAAGGAATGGGTGAGAAAAGGCAAAAGGTGGTACAATGTGGTGGCATTTGGACTCAGAAACCCATGCATAGGATCCTCAGAGAAATGGGACTACCATAATACATGGCAGCTAATCTGTCATAAATTTATACAAGAACTCCAATCATGGGAATAAGTCAAGCAGGTACTATGATTTGTAGAAGTGGCTTGACTCTTTTTCAACAATATCTTATCCTAGGGAAGTGCCAATCCCATTAGGAGGGTTAGAAGACTCACTGCTCATATCCTGCATCCCCAATGTCTCCTTAGATGGAAAACCCAAAGGTGCTTTTTTCAAGAACTGTGTTTTCTTATTTTTCTTTGAAGACATTTTGCTTCTCATCCAAGAAGCTTCTTCAACTTCTTGGATGAGAAGTTCTGTCCTCAAAGAAAAACCAGAAATTCCAGTTATTATTATTATTTATTATTTATTAGATTTATATGCCGCCCCTCTCCGAAGACTCGGGGCGGCTCACAACAATAAAAACAGTACAAATCCAATAATTAAGAACAGTTTAAAACCCCTTCATGTAAAAACAATCATACATTTCCTCTTGAAAAAAGCAACTTTGGGACAACCATGACCTGGATGACTGAGAATCTCTATAGAGATTCTCTACAACAGAATTAACCCCAATGATGACCTCAGCAATAGAAGCCAGTAGAAACCAAACAACCACTAAACTCCTGGGTAACCATCTTTTCAACTTCCCACAATGCAGTGCTTGCAAAGCATTCCCTGTTGGGTGTCCTGTGGCACAGTAATAAGTCATGGTTTACAAACCTCACATGGCTAATTCTATCTATCTATTACGCTAGAAGATCTATGAGGTTGTGTGAGATCTGAGTTGCAAAAAATCCATTTTGGGGATCTCTTTGTTGCCATCTAATGGACTTGTCAACTCAGCTCATTCAGCCTCTAATAAAGTCATTATGAGTTTGCTTGGGTTTGGCTTAATACTCTGCCAGAGAGTCTCAACTATAGTCTTCTCCCAGCAACCTTTTCAATTTTCTGTTTGAACCATCTGTGCTACTAATTTGGGTGTGCTTCTCCATGGGGACTGGGATTGTATGGGTTTAAACATATTTGCATGGACAAAAATAGAGCGCAATAAACAATAGAAATAGAAGTGATGAGTAACTAAAGGGGAATGATGACAACAACTGACAACTTGTCCAAATCCTATGTTATTGGTTTGTACTATATTAAAACTGATTTGTCAGGGAACAGCAAGTAAAATATATGGCTACTTAAGGGAGAATCAACTGTAGTGTGATGATATCATTTTTGTAAAGATTTTCTTTTCCTGGAGAAATAGAGGAGCCTAATTCCCCTATTACAATCTTTTGATGGTTTTTGCTTCAACACATTAGAAGGATATATTTCAACAAATTGATGTTTCTGTAGTAGAGTGGGAGAAAGAGCTGAGCTCAAATTTTGAGCTGAGAATCAAGCGCCCAATTCCCCATTTGACCCTGCCTGGTATTTTCCCAAGAATTCTGGAAATTATAATCCCAACACATCTGGAGAACAATATAATTGCATATGGAATCTGGGGTGCTCAATGCCTATAAAACAATACTTTTTAAAAAATAAGAAAGAAATATTGGAGAAAACAGGAGTGTTTTGCTTCTTTTTGTAACAGAGATACATACCATAAGTAGTAGCAGATAGGAGTCAGATATATTATTGATAAACTACTCCATTTAACATCCTCTTATTTTCCAATAATAGATTTTGCCAATTCTTGGGAAATATGATATCTCTCTTTCCCTTTTGGTGGTCTGCATGCCTGCCTCTCTATCTATCTATCTATCTATCTATCTATCTATCTATCTATCTATCTATCTATCTATCTATCTCTATCTCTATCTATCTATCTATCTATCTATCTATCTATCAATCTATCTATCTATCTATCTAATCATCTATCATCTATCATCTTTCATCTATCATCTATCATCTATCATGTGTGTCTGTCTGTCTATCATCCATCCATCCTCATCCATCATATTAAGTGATAATATGGATTTGTTAGTGTTTCACTCTAATTCTTGGTGAATCTGATCATTATAACATGCAGGACATAGTTTCTTCCTTGTTAACTGTAAAGCTGGGAAACATCCCATTGTGGGAAGAGGGGTTAAAAAGGCAAGCTGACACAAGTGATCTTGCAATGCAATCTCTCCTCCTTTGTAAAGGTAGTCTTTGAATTATGACCAGCTGCTTAGCCACCAAAGCTATGTCAGAGCTCCTCACAGTGACTTCTGACCCAGTTTCAAAGTTCCAACAGCCCTTAATTTACATGATCCCATATAATTATTTACCTCAGTTTTCTAACAAAAACCACCCTTCCTTCCTTCCTCTTTCTTTCTTTCTTTCTCTATCTATCTATCTATCTATCTATCTATCTATCAATCTATCCATCTATCTATCTATCTATCAATCTATCCATCTATCTATCTATCTATCTATCTATCTATCTATCTATCTATCTATCTATTAGATTTGTATGCTGCCCCTCTCTATAGACTCGGGGCGGCTAACAACAATAATAAAACAGCGTATGACAAATCTAATATTTAAAATAACTAGAAAACCCTTATTAAAACCAAGCATACACACAAACATACCATGCATAAATTGTATAGGCCTAGGGGGAAAGGAGTATCTCAGTTCCCCCATGCCTGATGACAGAGGTGGGTTTTAAGAAGCTTATGTAAGGCGAGGGTGGGGCAATTCTGATCTCTGGGGGAGCTGGTTCCAGAGGGTCGGGGCTGCCACAGAGAAGGCTCTTCCCCTGGGTCCCGCCAAACGACATTGTGGGACCTGACTGGTCACTGGGATTCGTGCGGTAGAAGGCGGTCCCGGAGATATTCTGGTCCAATGCCATGAAGGGCTTTATAGGTCATAACCAACACTTTGAATTGTGACCGGAAACTGATCGGCAACCAATGCAGACTGCAGAGTGTTGGTGTAACATGGGCATATTTAGGGAAGCCCATGATTGCTCTCGCAGCTGCATTCTGCATGATCTGAAGTTTCCGAACACTCTTCAAAGGTAGCCCCATGTAGAGAGTGTTACAGTAGTTGAGCCTCGATGTGATGAGGGCATGAGTGACTGTGAGCAGAGATTCCCGGTCCAAATAGGGCTGCAACTGGCGAACCTGGGCAAAGGCCCCCCTCACCTTAGCTGAAAGATGTTTCTCTAATGTGAGCTGTGTATCGAGGAGGACGCCCAAGTTGCATACCCTCTCTGAGGGGGTCAGTGATTTCCCCCCCCCCAGGGTGATGGATGGACAGATGGAATTGTCCCTGGGAGGCAAAACCCACAGCCACTCCATCTTATCAGGGTTGAGTTTGAGTCTGTTGACACCCATCCAGACCCCAACAGTCTCCAGGCACCGGCACATCACTTCCACTGTTTCGTTGACAGGACATGGGGTGGAGATGTTCAACAGGGTATCATCCACGTACTGATGATACCTCACCCCATGCCCTTGGATGATCTCGCCTAGCGGTTTCATGTAGATGTTAAATAGCAGGGGGGAGAGGACTGACCCCTGAGGCACCCCACAAGGGAGAGACCTAAATGGGAGAATGGAGTCACTTAATGACTACAATATTCACTTAGCAATCACCCCCCCCCAAAAGAATTTTTTTCAAAATTGGGTGTGGTCATGTGGTGACCTGCTTAATTGTTTTGTTGACTTTCGACCATTATTCTGGGCCAGCGTAGGTTCTAACTTACCTCACTGTCGGTTCGCTTCCTCCTGGTTTCTGCACATGCTCAGATGAAATAATTTTTTTAAAAAAATTCAATAAAATAATGGCACCTATGGACCAGCATTGACTAAACCAGTTCTGTGATGTCACCATGATGTCATCAGCAGGTCACTACCAATTTGAGCAAACCGGTCTGAACCGGGAGGAATCCACTTCTGTTCTGGGCTCACTTTTGATCATAAATTGAAGATTATCTGTATCAGTGTTAAATGTCACTGGAGTCCTGCAGGATGAAAATTGATTGGTGAATTAAAAAAATAAGGCTGGATTTTAATTATAACACTGCATGTGCCATGTTGCTTTTTTTTCTGATTGACACATACACAAAAACAGGCAGAAACAGAGAGGGAAGGAGGGAAGTGGGGAGGAAGGGATGGTGGGATTGGGGAAGGATCATGCCACCTGAAAAAGCAATACTGGGAAATCCCTTTTTAATGTAGAGGGATTACTGTCTAGTTTAATAGCCCCTGCAAAACCTCTGTGACAGAATCAGGCAAATATAGCAGAAATATTATAGCAGAAGTAGGCAGGTTCATGGGCTTAGCACACATGATCCAAGTCATTCAGGGAAGACACAAGAATTCCAAAAATCAGATTATTTCCTCATGTCCAAAAGAAATCCAAGCAAAATTAGGGGGGGGGGGGGGCAGATCTCATTCAGTTCCACACTTTCTGTACAAAGCAAAGGAATTTTATAAAACCAGTCAGAAAAAGAAGGGACACTTTTGTGAAGAATATAGTCAATATTTATGAAAGTGCTGTCAAATCATAAGACCACCGCACAACTTCAAAGAAACTCCAAAACCTCCAGAGTGCTAATGAATTCCAGGTCCAATCCAGAACCCAAGGAGAATAAAAGATAGGTAGGTAGGTAGGTAGGTAGGTAGGAAGAGAGAGAGATAGAGATAGATAGATAGATAGATAGATAGACAGACAGACAGACAGACAGACAGACAGACAGACAGACAGACAGACAGACAGACAGACAGACAGACAGACTGGATGGATGGATGGATGGATGGATGGATGGATGGATGGATGGATGGATGGAAGGACGGACGGACGGAAGGAAAGACAGACAGACAGATACATAATAGTGGATAGGTAGAGAGATAGAGATGAATAGATGATAGATGATATATAGACAGACAGACAGACAGATAGATAGTTTATAGTTTACTCTCATGCATTTTTTATTTGTATTTATATTGAGTCAGTTGAGAAGGGCAGCATAGAAATCTAAATAAATAAATAAGTTCTCAGAGAGGGGCGACATAATAAAATAAAATAAAATAAAATAAAATAAAATAAAATAAAATAAAATAAAATAAAATAAAATAAAATAAAATAAAATAAAATAAAATAAAATAAAATAAAATAAAATAAAATAAAATAAAATAAAATAAAATAAAATAAAATAAAATAAAATAAAATAAAATAAAATAAAATAAAATAAAATAAAATAAAATAAAATAAAATAAAATAAAATAAAATAAAATAAAATAAAATAAAATAAAATAAAATAAAATAAAATAAAATAAAATAAAATAAAATAAAATAAAATAAAATAAAATAAAATAAAATAAAATAAAATAAAATAAAATAAAATAAAATAAAATAAAATAAAATAAAATAAAATAAAATAAAATAAAATAAAATAAAATAAAATAAAATAAAATAAAATAAAATAAAATAAAATAAAATAAAATAAAATAAAATAAAATAAAATAAAATAAAATAAAATAAAATAAAATAAAATAAAATAAAATAAAATAAAATAAAATAAAAATCTTTCCTTTCCTGTAAGTCACCATTTCAGTGGAATTGGTAGGCAGCAATTTCCTAGATGGTGAAATAGATAAGAAATCTGCATCAGGATATAGGAAAGACAATCCTCCCATCCACTGCTTTAGAGAAAACACCATAGATACCATCCCTGAGCAATCCTGGTGATTTACTCTCTTTTCACTGAGCAGAGATGGCAGTTCTGACAAGGGTGACAAGTTCTCCACAGGACTTGTCATCTTTCAAGATGCTCAAGGTTCACTTAGGTCACTACTTTATGGCTATACCAATATTCCACCATGCAGTTGCAGAATATATTGCAAGGGACAATGGAAGAAAAAGGAAGTGCTTTGAGGACTTAGCGTAGGGAGTTTTGCAGTTCAGTCTGGGGTGTTGCTTCTGTAATAATTGGGAAACAACAAGGACATCTGGAGCTTCTATAGAATAGTAGAGAGGTGAGGGGGGGAATATAAAGTTGGTTATCCTTGCCATTTAATACATCAAGCAGAAAATAAGGGTCAGAAACTCTTTTCTTTGATCCACATGATTTTCTAATGATTCTTGTATCTTTCCAGAGACAGCATCAAATGAGCACACTGCAAGTAATGAGGAAGCTAACATTGCACTGATTCGTTTTGATGGCTTTGTGCTTCATATATTTGTTTTTAGATTTACTGTGGGTTTTTTAATTTATATTGATCTTGAGGTTGTTGTTGTTCAGTAAACCACAAAGAACTGGGTAACTTTAGTGGGTATAAATGTAATAAATAAATAGATATCAAGATATCTGAGAATGTCAATATGTAGAGAAATCAATGATCCACTGACTAATTTCAGCCATTGATGGAATTATATATAGCTCTGAATTAGGATGTTTTATTAGATCATCTGTCATATTAATTATTGTCAGACAATTTGCAGGACCACCTGTCCCTGAGAGTATCTCCCTGCTTCTAATGGTCTCTAGGGAGTGGTCAGATAAGAGATGCCATAGTCTGCAGCTGTACAGTGGGCAAGGCAAGAGGTCAGAAGAGACCCTCTCTAATTTCTCAGGATTTAAAGGACTGGCTAGTGGGGCAGAGAATTGTACTTTCAGATTTGCAAGATTATGTTAATGTAGCTTTAAAATGAATAGAATTAGCTCACCTGGTAAATTTTACTTTCTAGGCCACCTTGTAAAACTGACATGGTCCTACTTCATCAGATAGGGTAGGCACCTTCTAGATCCCTTCCCTGAAATCTTGCCGTGTAGAGGGACCTTGGAGTCCACCTTTTCTGTGGCCTTCTCATATGAAATACTCTCCCCTTACCAGTGATTTAGTTTCAGAAAACTATTGAGACCTCGCTTTTTGTCTATGCATGGAATGGGGATATCTAAAGACAGTTATTGGACATTCCAAGAGATATTTGAGAGACCAGGTTTATGTATGTATGTATGTATGTATGTATGTATGTATGTATGTATGTATGTATTCATTCATTCATTCATTCATTCATTCATTCATTCATTCATTCATTCATTTAGTCCAATACACAATGAGGGTTTTAGTGGGTATATATCTATATACACATAGTAAAATACATGATGACGGTTATAGAGGAGATACTCATAGTAAAATATATCTAAGAAATAATAGAAAAGAAGATATAGTAATAGAACATATCAATGAAAGAATAGAAGAAGAGTTATAGGAATAGAAGAAAGGCATAGGAGATATAGGAGAGCATTAGGACGGGGATGCAAGGCACTCTAGTGCACTTGTACTCGCCCCTTACTGACCTCTTAGGAATCTGGATAGGTCAACCGTAGATAATCTAAGGGTAAAGTGTTGGGGGTTTGGGGATGACACTATGGAGTCTGGTAATGAGTTCCACGCTTCGACAATTCGGTTACTGAAGTCATATTTTTTACAGTCAAGTTTGGAGCGGTTAATATTAAGTTTAAATCTGTTGTGTGCTCTTGTGTTGTTGTGGTTAAAGCTGAAGTAGTCACCGACAGGCAGGACGTTGCAGCATATGATCTTGTTGGCAATACTTAGATCTTGTTTAAGGCGTCTTAGTTCTAAACTTTCTAGGCCCAGGATTAAAAGTCTAGTCTCATAGGGTATTCTATTTCAAGTGGAGGAGTGAAGGGCTCTTCTGGTGAAGTATCTTTGGACATTTTCAAGGGTGTTAATGTCTGAGATGCGATATGGGTTCTAAACAGATGAGCTGTATTCGAGGATGGGTCTGGCAAAAGTTTTGTAAACTCTGGTAAGTAGTGTGAAATTGCCAGAGCAGAAGCTACGTAGGATTAGGTTTACAACTCTTGAAGCCTTCTTGGCTATATTTTTGCAGTGGGCACTTAAATCTTTTGTTATTAGTATACCAAGGTCTTTAACCGAGTGGGGATTATCTGTGATAATTTGATTATTTCATGTTATGGTTCCTGGATTTTATTGTTATTCAGGGCTGTCAAGAGTTGTGTTTAAGATGGATGGCCATGCAAACCTTTTAAGTAAATAAAATAAATACATGCCTATTAGAGAATAGAGCTGCATAACAATTCAGTTCAAAGATCCCATTCAAAGGCAATTCAATCAAATCTCCAATTTTAACTGACATTCCAAATTAAGTCAGAAGTAAAATCAAATGATTAAACTAATTTAGATTGAAGGCCGTCAAATAGATTTTGATGGGTCACATGTACAAAAAAGTTTTTCTAAATTAATTCAGACATCTATTTTGAACTGATTGTTTAATGGATTTCCTAATTGAATTGCCAATTCAGATAGAATCAGAATTTTTACATCCATACTAGAGGTGAACAAAAATCCTAGATGGTATGTTGACATCACCACAGAAGATATTCAGAAGTCAGACTTGTCTATAGTTTTTATTGAAGGCAGAATTTGTGCTTGATCATGTAAAGAGATAAAATCTGAACTATTCACTAAACAGATGGAAGGTAGTGTGTTTGTATGACCTCAAACTGTCATGGGTCTTAAAGAGTGATCCAAATCTGAGTAATATGTTATAATATGTTGTAAGTCACCCTGAGTCTCAGGAGAAGGGTAGCATAGAAATCAAATCAAATCAAATATAGATAGATAGATAGATAGATAGATAGATAGATAGATAGATAGATAGATAGATAGATAGATATCAACTATTGGTACAAATAATTTTAGCACTTTCACATGTGGAGAAATGTGTGTTACTTCTCCCATGCAATAATGCCTTGTGCGGAAATATTTTCCATGTGCCATTTGTATATTTTGGTGATCGACATGGTCAGAAAACTTCCAGAATTTCCAAGAAGCTTCTATGCTTGCATTTTTTTTCTGAGACCAGCCCTTGACTTTCCCTTCAATAATCTCTCAGACCAATCCTTATGACTTAATCAATTTCCAAGGATTTGCCACGACTGACCCATCATTTACTAATTCTTTTAACTCCTTCTGTTTCTCCAACTTTTCCTCCCTGCACTGCTTTTCAGTACAAATCTGGAGCTAAAATTGGAACTGAAGCCTCGTGGAGGGTTTCTAATCAAAACAAGGTAATTCAGAGCCATCCATTTTACTTTGCTTTCTTAAGAACCCATCCCAGATTACTCCAATCTCCTTTAGGATTCAGAGTATTCTGTCAAGCTCTTACACTGTTTTTTTTACTCTTAATGTACACTTACATTTTTTCCCCTTTGTTTTCCTCTCCTATCCTATGTTGCTTTCAAAATTCATTTTGTAAAGAGTCACTTGCCATTCCGTATCTCTGTGCCCTTCTTTCTAATACCATTGCGTCAACACCGGCATGAAAATAGCTTTTCCAGATCATCTGTCTTAAGAGTAAAAGCATTGTATTCTTGATCTGATTGAATCACAGTATGCCACAAGTCTCTGTATACAAGGGGATAAAAACCTATTCTCTCTATCACCCTGAAGCACGGCAGTACAATTTAGAGCTACTCCATTTATGAATCAATGATGCCTACACATCTTCCTTTGTGCAGCGGGACTTTTGTGATATTACCTTGGAGACTAATTAAACTGAATGTGAGTGCCAGAACACCTTGACACCAAGAAGGTTAATGGTCCAAGCCGGTTTGCCTCCCAGAGATGAGAGGCCCGCATGGAAGTCAACTTGGCAACATTAATTGTTGCATTGAACAGAGCAGAGCAAATGCTTCTGAAGTCATTCTTTGCCATTACATTAATGGCGCTGCTGTCCGTGTGTTCTTTAAGTAATTGGCAGTCTTTTTCATACAGGTCCTGTCCTCCATTTGCTTTCACAGAAGATTAGACACTATTGTGTATACTATCTTCACAGTGCATAAGATTCGTATATAGAAATGCGAATAAAGTTTGTTGATAGGGGGGAAAGTAGAAAGTCGGGAACAGAAGGAAGAATTGTAGGGAACTGGGAAGGAAGTGAAAATATATCAAGTTTGTATCATCAACCATTATGCATAGCATTTCTATGGCAAAGCACAGCTTTAAGCGTGACAATTCCCATTGTCTCATACAGTATTTGACATTAACAAAGAAAAAGGAATTGAAGGTGCTTGAATTAACAACTGCTTTTGTTTGCAAAAGGCAAGATCTACAGCAAATATTGTATGGTGTTCAAGAGCATTCAAGGTCTGAACTACATTTAGACTTGGGAGCTTTGTATATCGTTTCATTCAAAAATTGCTTTGCAATGATGCTTTGGTGTTACGATTCAGCACCCAAAAGCTAAGGCTTTCAAGTAACAGCACATGGAAAGATGTTATTCAAAATATTGAAGTGCCCAATTTTCTCTGCTTCTCCCAGACTATGTAAAGTTTCTCCTGGCTGCATTACATGCTACATTTTTCTGGATACAAGACTGAAAATACATTAAGGTTCAGGGTTCATGAGGTTCAGGGCTCAGGGTTCATAAGGTTCATGCCCAAGACAGATTGGGGAAATCATTCTAATTATGTCACAAATCTTCTGCTGTTATGATGTAATTGCTTCATCCAACATTGCTTGATTAGACATTAATTCAATTTTCTCCAGCGAAGTTTACATCTGTTATATAAGTGCTTAGCTATCAAAACGGCTGGAAATGGACAGTTTTTACTTTAGCTTTAAGAGATTTGAGGATCGTACAGGTGGTCCTTGGCTTACAACCATAACTGAGCCCAAAGATTATGTTGCTAAGCAAGACATTTGTTAAGTGAGTTTTGTTCCATTTTATGACTTTTCTTGCCATGTTGTTAAGAGAATCACTGCCGTTTTTTAAGTTAGTAATATGATTGTTAAGTGAATCTGGTTTCTCCATTGACTTCGCTTGTCAGAAGATCACAAAATGAGATTGCATGACCCCAGGATGCTGCAACTGTCATAAATGTGAATCGCTTGCTAAGCATCTGAATTTTGATCATATGATGTTGAGGTTATTGCAACAGATGTAACTGTGAAAAATGGTCTTAATTCACTTTTTTCTGTGCCATTATAATTTCTAATGGACACTAGATGAACAGTTGTACAGCAAGGAGCACCTGTATAAAACAAAGATCCTCCTTACTTATGGTCCAAATACTCTCCCTAGCTTTATCTCTAGCAAATACAATTTATTTCAAATATAAGCAGGACCAGTTTCATTGGGGGGGGGGATAGAGAAAAGAGAGCAATATATATGAAGAACAGCAAAATCTCCACCTCCACGTAGACTGTTTTTTCTAGAGCTATTGCAAGAATTTCCAAGTTTAGCTAATCAGAATAAGGCCATGTGTTATTAGACCCAAACAAGCTTCTGGAAAGCAATATTCAAAGCTGTTCAAAATTGCCAAAGAACATGAAGCCAATGGGAAGAAAAGGTGCTTCTAACAAGAGAGCAACCTTATGAGGGGACTTAATTTATACCTACAAGTGTAGAGAAAGACAGGAGAAATGTAAGTGGAAGCTAAAATGAGGACAGAAGTAGAACAGACTAATAGTTAACCAACAGCACTTTTTGAAGGTTTAATAAACATCTGGAGAAGATTCAGATGACTTGTCACATCTATGTTGTAGTACTTAGCCTGCATCATTATTTTACTGACATTTCCTGAGAAAAATTATAAAATTTGAAAATCCAAGATTATACAATCTTGGATTGAAGCATTGAAGGGCATTGTGCTTAAAATCAGAAGCAACCAGCACATCCAATAAAACCAAAAGCAGCTGACAAAAGTTAATTGTCAATAGGTTTGAGACCTACAGTTGCACATCCCCATCTAAGCATTGCTTTGCAGTGAAACCATGTCAATAGTGGGTTCTAAATCCTGTCACTACTGGTTCACGCAGAACCTCGTTCAATTAGGAGCAACTCACCACTGAACCACTCACAAGATCCCAAAATCTACATACAAAACTTTTGCTAGACTAATTCGTCAATACAGCTCATCTGTCTGGAACCCACACTATATGTCAGACATTAATACAATCAACAAGTCCAGAGATACTTCACAAGAAGAGTCCTCCACTCCTCTGCTCGCAACAGAATACCTTATGCCACCGTACTTCAGATTTTGGGTTTATACAATTTAGAACTTCACTGTCTTCAGTCTGACCTAAGCATAGTATATAAAATCATCTACTACAATGGCTTTCCTGTCAATGAATATTCAGCTCCAACCAAAACAATTCAAGAACACACAATAGATACCAATTTATGGTAAACTGCTCCAAATTTGATTGAAGAAAATATGATTTCAGTAACAGATATGTCCATGCCTGCAATGCATTGCCTGGCTGTGTTTTCTTCCCCAAATCCCCCAAAACTTTAACCTTAGACTCTCTACTGTAGACCTCACCCCATTCCTAAGAGGTCTTTAATAAGGGGTGTGTATAAGTGCACCAACATGCCTACCATCCCTGTCCTAATGTTTCCTTTTATTTGTATCCATCTCATGTACTCATAATCACCTTACACTTTACCTTGTCTCTGTTTTCTAACATATGCTTGACTAACAAATAACAAATAACAAAATGAACCAATCAATCAATCAATCTCCAAAATGTGCAAAGTGGGAGTTGATGTTGGAATGAGCATAATTTACATTCAAGGATTACAGAATATATTCCTTTATGATTTAACAAATCATGTTTGTCTGTCTGTCTGTCTGTCTATCTATCTATCTATCTATCTATCTATCTAGTATTCATCCATCTATCCATCTATCCATCTATCCATCCATCCATCCATCCATCTATCTATCTATCTATCTCAATAATGTATAATGTGTATTGATCAGAGATCCCCCGCTATTTGCAGGTGCTAAATGAGGCCCCCTAAAAGAGAAAGAAAGTTAAGTAGGAAGGCCCATTTTTAATTCTTCCCTAATCAGCAATTTACCTCTTAGTTTGTCAGTTTCATTTTGCTGGTGAATAAAATGATTGGCTCTTAGCACAATCCCATCTCTCATTTAAAATGGAAATAAAGAACCACAAAAAAGTGGGCAACAATCTGGCATCTGTTGAAAAAAGCAAGACAGAGATGAATCAATTGGATTTGGCAGCTGTGATAGCCAAGACCA
Organism: Erythrolamprus reginae; assembly: GCF_031021105.1. Taxonomy (NCBI): domain Eukaryota; kingdom Metazoa; phylum Chordata; class Lepidosauria; order Squamata; family Dipsadidae; genus Erythrolamprus; species Erythrolamprus reginae. Next base: position 161,861,360 of record NC_091951.1, on the reverse strand, counting down.
GAAGGAATATATCTGTTACGATATGAAATGTAGAATTAACTGGAAAGCTTTAGGAGCAGTTCACTTTTGGCAACTTGGCTTTTGTAAACAGTAGAGAGCAGCTCCAAGGCTGCTTCTGAGCAATGCAAAGGCTTCATTTTGCTGCAGTTGATTCATTACAACACACAACTGAAATGATGGCCAACTCAATTTTACATATGAAATTTTCAGCATATGATGGAAACTTGTGAACAAAGTAGAAAACACTTTCTATGAAGTGTCATGGTTCCGAGTAATGCTCCCAACTGGTTCAAGACTGAGACAGTCAGTGATGAGCTTCTTAACACTCCCTTCTGCCGTTGATAGGGCACATTGGGTTAGCCTTGGTTCTCAAGAGTATAAGTTTGGCAACTAAGAAATGAAGCAGAGAAAACTATGGCTTCAGTTAGAGTCATTTAGAGAGTTGACAAATACTTTCTACAAAGTAGAAGACAAACTGAAGGAATGTTGAAATTGCTAGGCTTGGTACATTACAGATGTACATAACTTTGACTCCCAACGTGAAGCAGCCCATCAACTACTGGAAAAGGCTTTCTGTCTTTGGAATTTCAGGCAAAATTAGCATTTATTAATCCCACAATAGATTGATAGATTCAAACTGAATATAAATTGCTCCAATACGATTTCAGCAATAGAGTGGTCACTGCCTGGAGCTCCTTACCTGACTCCTTACATTATCTACAATCGACCTCTCCCCTTTTCTAAAAAGTCTGTAAGGGGCGTGCATAAGTGCACTTTTGTGCCTACTGTCCCTGTCCTACTGTATTATTATCCTTTCTATTACTACATTCTATTTATGTTATGTTAATACATACTATAATACTATACTTGTTTGACAAATAAATAAATAAATAAATAAATGAATGAATGAATGAATGGATGGATGGATGGATGGATAGATAGATAGATAGATAGATAGATAGATAGATAGATAGATAGATAGATAAAATATGTACAACCCAGACAGTCTGTGTTAGGTTTTTTTTATATGAATTTTATTGTATTTTTTCCATTAAACAAATATTCATAACCTATGCATAACTGTGCTCATTTACATACTATTTACATACCATAACATTCAAAATCAACTATATTCCATACATTTTAATTGTACATTTCACTTTTACTTCTGTTTTTCTATTTTCAATCCAGTTGTAACATTTCTTCCATATTGCATGATATTCTGAGCAATGTTCCCTCTAATTTTTTTCCGGGGTGGACAGAAAAGTATAGTGTCTGAGCGGCAGTCCCTTTGGGACTGGGCAGCATATAAGAATAAATAAATAAATAAATAAATAAATAAATAAATAAATAAATAAATAAATAAATAAATAAATAAATAAATAAATAAATAAATAAATAAATAAATAAATAAATAAATAAATAAATAAATAAATAAATAAATAAATAAATAAATAAATAAATAAACAAACAAACAAACAAACAAACAAACAAATAAATAAATAAATAAATGTGTGGGCGTGCACTATCACACAGGAGCGAGTTCTTGCATCCATAATTCTATCCTTTCTATGTCTCCCTCCCTCTTTCTTCCCTCCCTCTTTCCTTTCTATCTCTCCCCCCTCTTCCCTTTCTATCTTTCTCTCCCCCTGCCTTTCTCCAAGCCCTTCCTTTTCCCTCTCCCTATCCTACTACCCATCTCCCTCCTTTCTATCTCTCCCTCCCTCTTTCCTTTCTATCTCTCCCTGCCTCTTTCCTCCCTCCCTCTTTCCTTTCTATCTCTCCCTGCCTCTTTCCTCCCTCCCTCTTTTCTTTCTATCTCTCCCTCCCTATTTCCTTTCTCCCTCTTTCCTTTCTATCTTTCTCTCCCCCTGCCTTTCTCCAAGCCCTTCCTTTTCCCTCTCCCTATCCTACTACCCTCTCTCCCCCCTTTCTATCTCTCCCTCCCCCTTTGTCTCTGTCTCCCTTCCTTCATCTTTCTTTCCCTCTCCTTCCCTCTTCCTTTCTCTCTTCCTTCCTTCCTTTCTTGCTCTTTATCTCTCCCTCATACCCTCCCTCTATGTCTTTCCCTCTCCCTCCTTCCCCCCTCTTTCTCTCTCTCTTGCTTTCTTTCCCTCTCTTTCTCTCTTGCTTTCTTTCTCTCTCATTCTCTCTCCCCTCCTTTTTCTCTCTCTCTCTTTCTTTCACCACGCCAACAACAGAGAGAAAAAGAGAGCTGGAGCCGGAGAGAGAGTGGAGGGCGCTGTTGTCTTTGCCTCCGCCTGGCTCTGCAGCTAAGAGGCAGCAGCCATCAACCCCCTCGCCCTCCCCGATGCCCGGCGCCTGGCCACGCTCCGCCCAGCTGACTTAGTTTTGCCTGCTGCCAGAGCTGGTTTTTTTTCATGGCGCAAAGCTGCCTCACAGCTGACTACCTTGCAGCTGCTACCGCCGGCAACCCTCCCTCCGGGCCCCAAAGCTCACACCCTGCCGCCGCCAGGGAAGCTCCAACTGGGCGGAGCGCAAAGTAAAACAGGAAGAAAAGGTCAGCTGTGAGGCGGCACCCTCCCACCCCGCCTTTCCGCGGGACCTTCCCTGGTGGTGCTTCCCTGGCGGCAGCAAGAGCTGGAGCTTCCCTGGTGGTGGCAGGGTGTGAGCTTTGGGGCCCGGAGGGAGGGAGGGTTGCCGGCGGTAGCAGTGGCAAGGTGGTCAGCTATGAGGCGGCTACTCCTGGTGCTGCTGCTGCCGCCGCCAGGGAAGCTCCCCCCACGCGCACTTAGCCATGGCGCACTTAGCTGCGTCTTTTAGTTTTTGAACCCTGCCCAGGAGCCAATCGCCAAAGGTAGTCTTTTGCAAAAGGTAGGTGATTGGCACCTGGGCAGGGTTCAAAAAACATGCGCTGAGAGCTGCAGCTAAGCGCGCTATGGCGCATAACTCAGCTTATAGGGATCTATGATTCTGAGTTTATTTGTCCTTTCAGTTCAATTGTTAATTTGTCCATTTCGTCAGTCAAGTATTTTTCTTATGATAAAGCCTTTGGAAGTTGTATTCTTTTTTCTCTAACATTGTGTGAATGCTATTCTTGCAGCTATTATTATATGTACCATAACATAGATTATTTTTTTATTATATTCCCCCTTAACAATCCCTAACAAGAATAACTCTGGAGTAATTCTATCTGAGAACCTGTTATTTCTTGTATCCATTTGTGAATTTTTACCCTTTTTGTTTTGTTTTTGAACATAACCACCATGTATGATAAAACACTTCAATTCTAAATTTGGGTAAATCTTCACTAGTCTAGACAGTGCCATATACCACTGGTAAAACATTTTATACTGGTTCTCTTTGTCCTTTACTGATTTAGTTATTTTATGATTTCTATTCCAAATTTTCTCCCAATCTTCCATTTCAATATTATGTTCAATGTTTTTTTGCCCAGGCTATCATAACTACTATAAATTAATAACAATTTACTAATTATAAATTGTTATTAATTTTTCATCTCAGCCTGTCACTATTTTAGCTAATTGTTGCAGGACTGTCTCAAATCCATATTCCTCTTTATCTTTTTTATATTGGGATTGGAGTTGCAAATATGGCCACCAATCTACAATTATACACTGGTCTTCTATTTCTTGTCTGCTTTTTAAATTTCTTGTCTATCTAAAAATTTCTCATACTTAACCATTTTATTTATATCCAGGATGTTCGGGGGGATCATTGCTTCCATTGTGGATACCCACCTAGGGATTTTCACATAATGTCTTCTTTTGATCTCTTGCCACACTTGCATCAAAGCTTCTCTTATTTTATGTCTAACACACGATGTATGCAATTTATTCCCTTTATCCCATAGAAAGGCATGCCAAACTTTCTGTAGATCATGTCCCTCCAGCATAAGTATTCTTCTTTTTCTCAAGTTGATCTACTCTTTGACCCATACTAAAATTGCTCTATATTTTCCATACTATACCCATAAAATTAGATAAACATTTGGTCATGGATTTGAATAAAATTACAACAAAGTTTATATAGACAGGCAAAAAAACAAGAATAAAATTAACAGATTTTCAGGACAATAGAAGCATGGGTGGGCAGAACTCCCTGAATGACGACTTTACTATAAAGTAGTGTTGGTTTTGATGAGTGATCACATTTGCCCTATCTATACAGAAAGATATTATTTCAGGATAGGAAAAGGAAAAGCAGAACACTCAAGTCAATCATGTCATTTGTCTTTTGGGCAACTTTTCAAAGTCACTGAATGTCACATCAAAAGTGGGAGGGGGAGAGTATCTGATACATAAGCTTAATGCAATTGCCATTTATTTCTGTATAGAATTCCATAACTGAGTTCATGCATCACACTAAGTCATAATGTGGTTTGTTCAGCATTAGTTTAGGCAATCTATAACCTAAATGTGGTTTAGTCAATAATCTACAGTCATTATGTTAGTTACGTAAGATGATCAAATATTGATCTACCACATATAAAAAATGCAGCATATACATATTTATAGGAGCTAAGAGCAGATCTGTACTTTCTGTTTAAGCTGTCTCATCTAGTGTTCATGCCAACTTGATTTTAAGAAAATGTTGCCTAAATTGCCATAGTGTTACAATAGTTTGTAGGATATTCAATCTGGATGGTGGGCTGCCACTGCTCCCTATTGGCCAGTTCTCCTTCCAGATTTCATTTTCCTGTGGAAGGGTCTGACCAGACATGCACATATTTTACACTTGCACTACAAACATAGATAAATAAATATACAAAGAGATATGCACACACAGAGATATGCCTCAATACTTACAAAACTAAAATTATATGTGCCCATTTAAAGCACAAACACATACACACACACAAAATGAGCAGCTTTACAAATATTTTATTTTAGCATCCTGTTGATTCCTAATGTCCTTTACAGTTACTTTTGCAATGAATGCAGTAATGTTTTTATCTGTTTGGGAGCAGGGCGTAACATCCTTAGATTCAGATGGCTGAAAAAATGGTAAGTGCAATGTCGGATTTCAAATGAGAAGCAGCACAGAGAAAGAAGGAGGTACTTAAGTTGCTGGTAGTACTTGCTCTTTACAAGGCAGGATTTCTAACTTGCACTGGTTCAGCAACCATGGCAAGGGTAGCTCTCAAAAAAATTAGATGAAATATGATGAACAATTATGCAACTGAAAGGGTATTCTTGCATTTGACAAAGTAGCCAGTGAACTGTTGAGTGTAGCCTTCAATGGTGTGAAATGCACAACCTCACATGGACAGGAGGATCAAAATTGCATATCATGGAAAACTATATTCTGAAATTGAAACAGAAAACGTTGGCCTGAAGTCACTTTGACAAAAAGTAGGGGGTTAACAGAGCATGGCATTGTCCATTTCATTCTTCCGGAAATAGTTTTGGAGATGGGGCAGCTAGGAAACATGGATTAGTTTTAAGAGCATCCAATGATGGGAAGTGTTTTAATTTTGAAGTAAACTCATTGTTGTCCCTTAGAGCCAGGAACTATTTTTTAACAGAAAAGGCAGGTGCAGTAAAGCCAGGTCAATGACATGGCTTAGGACCAGATTAGCTACGGGACCGCCTTCTGTCTCATGTATCCCAACAACCGAATTGGCCTTCTCCAGGTCCCATTGGCCAGGCAATGTCATCTGGTGGGGCCTAGGGGAAGAGTCTTCTCTATGGTGGTTCCGACCCTTTGGAACCAACTCTGCCCGGAAATTCGCACCACCCCCACCCTTCTGGCCTTTCGCAAGGCCTTGAAGATCCATCTTTGTCAGCAGGCATGGAGGGCCGTGAGTATTAAGAGCCAACTCTGGCCACAGATGGTTAAATTACTGGATGAATGTGGATGATTGTGTTTTTAAGATAATGGGGTTTTAGAAATTTCTAGATTTGTAGTATTAGATTTCTACACGTTTTGTATTGTATTTATTATATTGTAAGCCACCCTGAGTCAGTTGAGAAGGGCATCATAGAAATCTAATTTAAAAAATAATAAAAATAATAAAAAAATAAAATACCGGTAAAATAAAATAAAATAAAATAATAAAATAAAATAAAATAAAATAAAATAGTAAAATAAAATAAAATAAAATAAAATAAAATAAAATAATAAAATAAAATAAAATAAAATAAAATAATAAAATAAAATAAAATAAAATAAAATAAAATAAAAAGAAAAAGAAAAATAAAAATAAAAATAAAATAAAATAAAAATAAAAATAAAAATAAAATAAAATAAAATAAAATAAAATAAAATAAAATAAAATAAAATAAAATAAAATAAAATAAAATAAAATAAAATAAAATAAAATAAAATAAAATAAAATAAAATAAAATAAAATAAAATAAAATAAAATAAAATAAAATAAAATAAAATAAAATAAAATAAAATAAAATAAAATAAAATAATAAAATAAAATAAAATAAAATAATAAAATAAAATAAAATAAAATAAAATAAATAAAAATTAGCATGAGGAGAATAATGGAATCAATGCAATCCATGAGAGGAAGTTATACTTTATGGAGAAAGAAACAACTCAACTTGTAAAATGGTGTTTACTTTGGGAAAAGATTCTGCCTAACAAAGGTCTTTGTACTGTTTCTGTCATCCCAGCATCTTTTTTCACCAAGCCTCCAGTAAAGAGAGAGAGAGAGAGAAAGAAAGAAAAAGCTTATATTGGTTATATAAAAGGCGTGATATTGCTTTGAAACATAAAAGGTGTTACAAAGGTTACAGAAGGTTCTTCATTTGGCACAGAAAAGGTCACATTTGCATTAGGGACCAAAGTCAACTTTTATCCCAGTTTGTCATTACTGAGAATCCCAACCCCAAAAAGGTTTTGGTTCTGTTTATGTTTTCTGCATTGCTCTGTGAAATGAAGCAAGTATGCATATGCCATGGGCTTTTGTTCCTGCATTGCAACATTGCACACAAGTATGTAAGGGACAGCGCTTTCATTGAGATGTAATGCACATTTGTCACTTTAAAGAGATATGTCCATGTATGTGCATGGTCAAATCTTTAGCTGAGAGTACCAATCACAGCCACTTTGGGGACATGAAATCTATTTTAAAACTGTTTAAAAACTCTTATGTGTTCTTTATGTATTGATGAACCTAGGTGGTTGCATGTTTCTTTGTTTCCTTTTTTCATTTCATTTCTCATCCTCTTCCTCTGTCATTCATGACAGCTTAGAGTAGCAGAGAGCAACTCTTGGTAGACCACAAAGAAAAGTGCAGTGTGAGTATTAACAGCTTGTATTGTAGCATCCCCTTCATTCAGAAAATGTTTATGGACTGGAGCCCTGGAAAAGAATTTATCTGTCATAGGAGAGGAGCTGAAAGGATTCTGAAAGAGAGGGTTCTCACAAAAACTGTAAAATTCATTCATTCATTCTTCTATTTATTCATTCATTCATTCATTCATTCAATTTATATAGACATCCATCTCAAATAATATAAAATACCTGACTATGGGAAGCTTATAAAATACCTGACTATGGGAAGCTTATAATAATTAACAGCAATACAAAAAATACCATGTAAAACCACATTAAAAACCATATAACATACTTTGCAGCCAAGTGTAAATGGCAATCAATAACACTCAACATAACTAATAAATGAGAATATTTGTAGCTCAGTGTTGACATGAGGGATCCTTCGTGCTGTCTGAGCTTGCTTTTTTTCTTGCAGATGTTTCATTACCTAAACTAGGTAACATCATCATTCCTTGCACCTAGTTTGGGTAATAAAACGCCTGCAAGAAAACAAGCAAGCTCAGAGACCACCAAAGACTTCTCACTCAATCTAACTATCTTACAAAGCTTCCTTTCCCAACCAGATCTACAACTGTGATGACAAAGCCATGTCTTTAAGACAGAGGTCTCCAGACATGGCAACTTTAAGACCTGTGGACTTCAACTCCCAGAATTCTCCAGCCGACATAACTGGCTGAAGAATTCTGGGAGTTGAAGTCCACAAGATCATAAAGGTTGCAACATCTCCAGGAGATGTTTCAAAGGTTGGGTATCACAATAGGGAAAAAAAAACTTGATTGACTTTTGTTATTAGACAGGATGTGAGCCATATCTCTCTTGCAGGACCTAATGTGACAGGTAGATGTAACCAAAGCAAGGCAATCCATCAGATATAAATTTATTTGTTTGTTTATTTGTTTGTTTGACTTATACGCTGCCTCTCTCCATGGACTCAGGGCGGCTTACAACACTTTGATAAAAAGATACAATATATAAAACATTTTAAAGCCAATTAATAGAATAGTTAATTTAAAAATTATCTTAAAAACTAAACATTTAAAATCAAACTGTCGCAGACATACTATCACGTTGAATACATTCATTGGGCAATAAAATCCAATAACCCCAAGCCTGATGGCATAAGTGCATTTTCAAATTCTTACGGAAGGCAAGGAGTGTGTGCGAATCTCTGGGGGAAGTTGATTCCAAATGTCTTACGTGTTTGACTTCCCACTGTTTCTGAGTGCCTTAATATGCATATACCCATGTAGTTATAATACAGTCTTATTATATAAATTGATGTTATTTTATTGTTTAAAAATAAACTCTGTATCCTCTGCAAGAAAATTGCCATGGACATATTTGGTGTTAGGCTGTCAAGCATGTTAAAGATAAAGTCTGCACTGACACTGAGAACTTAATTCTGAAAGTTGTCATTTCCTCCCCACCCCGCCCTCCCCTCAGTGCAGAAGAAAAAGCTTTGAAAGAAATTATTTCATTTTTTCTAGAGGTGGAGTGGAAAGGATTTCTGGAGAATATTACCACTCTACAGTTGCCTTTAAACCCTTCCATCACTGGACAGCGTACAAATCTTATTTTCTCGGCACAGAATGTTTTCCAGACTAGATTTCTGAAACTAACAATGAACACAGAATGTCAAATGATCCTGAAAGTGCAATGTCTTTGTATGTTTCTGTTTTATGACACAGTTAAAAAATTGAGATGATACAATTGCTGTTGAAATGCATTACATCAAGAAATCTTGATGAGAAAACCGAGTCCCGATATAAGAAAAATGCATTATATAGATATTTTACTAATGCAAAAAAGAACCCAAACAAATGGCCTCTATCCCTCTGAAACCACAGCATTTTAGAAGGATTTTGCAAGCATGTCTCAACTATGCAATTGCCTATCTAAAAACATGGTTTAATTTTATTTTATTTTTATGATTGATATTTCTTTTCCTTCACTGTTGTTTGAGCTCTGCTAATCAGATCCTTTTTCACGAGTGGAGGTTTTATTGCAAGGCTTTATCTTATAAGTTTGATCCAGTTGGATAAGGATCTATACTATGGTATCTACTGAATTATAGTACAGTGATACCTTGTCTTACGAATTTAATTGGTTCCGGGACAAGCTTCATAAGGTGAAAAGTTCGTAAGATGAAACAATGTTTCCCATAGGAATCAATTGAAAAGCAATTAATGCGTGCAAACCCAAAACTCACCCCTTTTACCAACCGAAGCGCTGCTTTTTGTGCTGTTGGGATTCCCCTGAAGCTCCCCTCCATGGGAAACCCCACTTCTGGACTTCTGTGTTTTTGCGATGCTGCAGGGGAATCCCAGCAGGGGAATCCCAGCAGTACAAAAATGGGTGCTTTGCTGGCAACGGAAGTCCAAAGGTGGGGTTTCCCAGCTAGGGGAGCCTCAGCGAAATCACATCATCGCAAAAACACGGAAGTCCTCAAAACCCCACCTCTGTTTTTTTTGGGATGCTGCGATTTTGCTGAGGCTCCCCTTGCTTGGAAACCCCACCTCTGGACTTCAGTTACCAGCAAAGCACCCGTTTTTGCACTGCTGGGATTCCCCTGCTGGGATTCCCCTGCAGCATTGCAAAAACACGGAAGTCAGGATGTGGGGTTTCCCATGGAGGGGAGCCTCTGGGGAATCCCAGCAGCACAGAAACGGGCGCTTCGCTGGCAACGGAATTCCGGAGGTGGGGTTTCCCAGCGGTGGTGGCTTGGGTTCGTAAGGTGAAAATAGTTCGGAAGAAGAGGCAAAAAAATCTTAAACCCCGGGTTCTTATCCCAAAAAGTTTATATGATGAGGGGTATTTCTAAGTTGAGTGTGTAGGACGTTAGCTCCCACCCCTCTCCTAGAAAAATGAAATATCCTAGGAAATATTAAAAGGGCAGACTATTATATAGAATATCCCTGGAGACATGATTTTAGGCAAGGAAAAAGACTCACTCTTAGTAGATCTCATCTTTGTCAATCTGCTCACTCATTTCCCCCCACCTTTGTTAATTGTCTGGACTATTCTCCACTTGCACTGCTTCGGAGAGTCCAACATGGGTTAATCTTCAGCCTTCTGGAAGGGACTGAGTTAAAAATTAGCATAAATAACTGGTCCAACCCCCATGCTGCCCTTCCTGGGTCAGTCTAAAAAACTCAGTCATAGTGAAGGGACACATGAGTTTTCCTCCTATGACTCTTGTAGTCTAGGTGTAGTTTTATTTGTATTTTTGTTGTTTTATTAATAAATTATGCTTTTTTACTAACGATTCTCTCCTTCTCTGTTTGTTTTTCAGATCCATGGAGCAGCTTACCTCGGCGGGATTGGGCCCCTGCTCTGCGGAGTATTGCCCTTAAAACTGTTTCCCAGGTCGGAGCCTCTTCCCTGCGTGGGTACAGCTCCCAAGACCGGGTGTCGCCAGCGAAAGAGGTCCCCGGCCTGCGCGGCCATACCTCTGTTCGGAGCGACTTTCAGGACTTGGCCATGACAGGGCGAACTTCAAATTTCCCGCCAGAATCCGCCAGCGAAAGAGGTCCCCGGCCTGCATGGCCATACCTCTGGTCGGAGCGGCTTTCGCGACTTGGCCAGGGAAAAGCAGGAACTTCAAATTTCCCGCCAGCATCTTCTGTTTAAGAACGGAGCAGCCCGGGTGATTCCCATTGCCATCGGAGACGGACAATTTAAGGGCGCAGCCATTGAAAGCATGGCGCGCCTCACAGGGGGCTGCCATTTTGGGAAACCCTTTAGAGGGGTTGGCTTCCGCCCGCCAGGCTTTAAGGGTTGACGGACAATCCGATTCACCCCTAGATGAGCAGGAAGAGGCCGGATATCCTGTCCCACACAGGAAGAGACTGCTCTTAATCAGTGGCGGCCATTTTTTCGCTCGGTAAATTGCTACAAACGCAGCAAAGAAACTAGTCGCTGTAGTTTACAATATTGGAGGCTCGGAATCATCCCCAATGGCCGATCTTCCACAGCAGGGGACAGCAGGGCCCTCGACAGTAAAAGCCAAGGAGAAAACACACTCCTCCAGGGCAAAGTCTAAAACCTCTCAGTCCTCCTCTGCGCTAAGAGAGGCCGAGCGTCGGATTAAGGCATTGGAGGAACAATTGGTAGCACAGAGACAAACCACTAGCTCTTTGTCAACAGTGCCAGGTCAGAATGTGGGCATGGTAACCCCCCCCCCCCCCGAGGCTCCCAGAAGGAATTGGGTTGGCTACCGACAAAGACTGGTCGCCAGATAGGTTTGGGGGCCCATCCCAGGTGGCGGAGCCAGTAAGACCTGAATTCACCAGGCCCTCTTCCGCCTCTTCTGCATGGCACATGGCACCCCAACCATTGCCAACAGCCACATTTACCCCAACAGCTGCAGGGCTCAGATCCTCCCCAGATACCTGGCAACGCCTACCACCAGCTTTACAGGATATGATCGCTTCAGCATATTCTCATGGCATAGCAGCTGGGGTACAACAATACACAACAAGTGTTCCTCCTGCCTCTCCACACCCTCCTCCTCCTCCTTCCCTGCAAAGGAATATCTGGGCAGCCCCAGCTCCCCCGTCACCTGCTCATGACTCATTTCAGGAGGACCCTGCGTTTAGAGGGCAGGGCTCAGAACCAGATGATGGCCTATCTGAGGACGAGGGGGCACCCCCAGAACCACCAGCATATACTGGTCTCTTTAGGCCCTCTATATTTCGTGTACTTCTTAATAAAGCAAAGCTGGCAGTCACCTTGGGCACCCCTGAGAAGCCCGCAGATCCAGCATCGGTCCCTCAACCGGCCTCAAGGGTACTCACGGAGCTCCAAAGGGATGCAGACCTTATACCGGCTCCTAAACTTTTCTTGGACAATGTTAAAAGGCCTTGGCAATATCCAGCAGGAGCTCTAGGCCCAACAGCCTCTGAGTATAAATTTTACGCCTTCGAGCCAGAATTGGAAAATTTGCTGGAATTTCCATCTGTAGACGCTCCAATTGTAGCCCTAGTGTCGAATGCACTCGTTCCCTCCGACGTGGCAGATGGCCTAAAACCGGAAGACCGGAGGGCAGAAGGAATAAATAAAAAAGCTCACCATATGACGGCATGGGCCCTTAAAGCAGCCTCAGCAGCGTCATTTTTTAACAGGGCTTCAGTCCTATGGCTCCAAGAGATGCTCACGAAGATAGGACCTGAGGAGGGTCGCCTAAGGCAAGATCTTAACAAATTGCTAGCTACTGCGGAATTCTCTGCGGACGCCACTCTGTCGGCATCTCGTTTCTCTTCTCGAGCCCTGGCAGCGAACCAATCATCCCGCCGCTTACTCTGGCTCCGAACCTGGCAAGCTGACGCCAAATCCAAATGGCGTTTGGCCTCGGCCCCATTTGATGGGGCAAAATTGTTCGGTGAATCTCTTGACAAAGTCCTCGTAGAGGACAAAGATAAAAAGAAAATCATGCCTAGAACCTACAGACGTCAGGAAAGACGCACCACTCCATATTTTAGACGCCAGCCTTTTCGGGCAGAAGCTTCCTCCACTGCACCCCAGGCTGGAAGGTCGTATACCCAGGGGTCGTACTCCCAGTCGTCCTACAGAGGAGACAGGGGTAACTTCGGAGACAGGAATAGGCAATTCCAACAAACGAGAAAGGCCTACAGAGGTTCCAATAGGGGAGGCTTTCGAAGGAACAAATGACTTTACCAAGACACTCCCCATAGGAGGACAGCTGCAGCACTTCACTGCCTCCTGGGAGTCTATATCCACAGACACTTGGGCTATAAATATCATAGCCCAGGGACTCACCCTGGAGTTTACCCAGAAACCTCCAAACAGGTTCCTGCAGTGTCCGGTACTTTTCAACAACCACAAGTGCGACCTCCTTTACCAGGAGATTTATAATCTATTTCAAATTGGTGCCATAGAGAAGGTCCCGCCGCACCAGGAGGGACAGGGGTACTATTCCATCGTGTTCATAGTGCCCAAGGCCTCGGGGGGTTGCCGCCTCATACTCAATCTGAAGCAGTTGAACCTATACATAAAATACCGCAGGTTCAAAATGCATTCACTAAAGACAATACTGCCTGCAATACGTCAACAGGACTGGCTGACATCAATAGACCTCAAAGAGGCATACCTACATGTCCCAGTGCATCCGGATTACAGGAAATACCTCCGGTTTTGTTTCGAAAACCATCACTTCCAGTACAGAGCCATGCCCTTTGGCCTGTCGTCAGCACCCAGGACATTCACAAAGTTATTGGACATACTCACCGCAGAACTCAGGACACGTCCATTATGCCTTATGGCATATCTGGACGACATCATCATATTGTCCAGCAGCCCCAGTCGAGCGCAACACGACCTGACAGAGACTATGAGAACTTTAGAGATTATGGGGTTCTCAATCAATTACCAAAAGAGTCATCTCACACCAACCAGGTACTTGCCCCACCTGGGTACCAATATAGACATCACAACCGGCAGAGTCTTCCTGTCATCAGAATGCCAGAACAAGGTCAGAGTCTTGGTTACAGAATTGCAATGCAACCGTACAACAACACTGGCATTCCTCTCCCAACTGTTGGGAGTTCTCATATCCTGCATAGACATTGTGCCCTGGGCCAGGCTTCATGCCAGGCCCCTGCAATGGTTCCTCATTCCCTTTCAAAGGAACCGAACCAGCCACTCCTCCAGATTAGTGACGATTTCACAGGAAGTACGCCAATCATTCCCATGGTGGAAGTCATCAGCCCTTCTACAAGGATCGCCGTTCCTACTGCAACAGGAGGTAATCATAACAATGGACGCGAGCCTTTCAGGTTGGGGCGCTCACTCCAATGTGGGAGTGGCCCAGGGACTGTGGAGTCCAGAGGAACTCGCATGTCAAAACATCAATTACTTAGAACTCAGGGCGGTTCGCCTGGCGCTCAGACACTTCACAGGGCAGGTGAGGGGTCAGAATGTACTGATACTCACAGACAATGTGACAACAAGGGCGCACATCAACCATCAGGGGGGCACGAAATCAGGTCGTCTGATGAGAGAATCTCAGTCTCTGTTCAAATGGGCAGAACAACATCTCGCATCCCTATGGGCGGAGCACATATCCGGCACCTCAAACATACAAGCGGATTGGCTCAGTCGGACTACCATAGACCCGACAGAGTGGAGCTTGGGCACAGATCTATTCCTAGAAATTGTACACAAATATGGGACACCGGAAGTGTCCCATATTTGCCACCCGTCACAACAGTCAGTTACCCAGGTTTTTCTCAAGGTTCCCATCACCAGGAGCGTAACAGATCAATGCGCTAACCTGTCCGTGGCCGGAAGGACTGCTTTATGCCTTTCCCCAGTCTGCCTGATTCCGAGAGTAATAAACAAACTGCTACAAGAACAGGCAGAGATACTTTTGGTGGCCCCACATTGGCCCAGATGCCCTTGGTTTGCGGACCTCATGGACCTCTCAATTTCTCCTCCCTGGCGTATCCCATACCACAAGGTGGTACTGACGCAGGGGTCAATTTGCCACCCAGACCCCCAATGGTGGAGTCTTGCCATGTGGCACTTGAGGGGGAGAGATTAAGGAATGAACGGGTCCCAGATAGAGTAATAACCACCATCCAAGCGGCACGCCGACCCTCCACGACGCGAATTTATCAGGCAACCTGGAGGGCATACTGCTCCTTTTGCAGAGATCGCAATCTGGATCCCCAATCACCATCGGTGATACAAATCCTGGAGTTCTTGCAAGCGGGTTTGGACAATGGATTGGCACCTAACACACTTCGCAGACAAACTGCAGCAATCGCCACTATACTTAAAATGGATTTTTCTCGCCCAATCTCCCAGCACCCATGGATTCGGGACTTTATTAGAGGGGCAGCGAACATCAGACCCCCTACCATACACCGCTTCCCCACATGGGACCTACCGCTAGTATTGCAAGCCCTCACGGAACCTCCCTTTGAGCCCTTACAGGAGATACCACTACGTCTGTTATCACTGAAGACAGCTTTCTTAACGGCAATCACATCAGCAAGGAGGGTCTCCGAACTCTCAGCTTTGTCAGTCAGACCGGACTTATGCATCTTCCACACAAACAGAGTGGTCCTGCGACCGGACCCTTCTTTTCTACCTAAAATGAACACTGTTTTGCACAGATCACAAGACATTGTGCTACTGGACTTTTGTACCCACGGGTCTCACCCACTGGAACTGAAATGGCACAAGTTGGATGTTAGACAGGCCATCAAAATTTACATACGACGAACTAACACCTTTAGGAAAATGGAAGCCCTGTTTGTTTCATATTTTCCAGCATCTATGGGGAATAAAGTATCACCCAAGACAATTAGCTGTTGGATCCATTCCTGTATCATCACCGCCTACAAATCAGGGCCCACACCGATACCTAAAGGCATCACAGCCCACTCAACAAGGAGTGCGGCCATATCAGCGGCCTGGGCAACACAGGCCCCGATCGACGATATATGCCGTGCGGCAACCTGGGTCGCACCTAATACATTCATTAGACATTATAGATTAGACACTTTCGCTTCCGCTGAAGCGGCCTTTTGACGCAGAGTACTGCAGAGAGTTTGCAACAATACTGTGCCCCTGGTCCAGCCTTCTCCCTCCCTAATAAGTTGAGCTTGGGTATATCCCATGTTGGACTCTCCGAAGCAGTGCAAGTGGAGAAGAACCGTTGCACTTACCTGAACGGTCTTCTCGCTGCACTGCAAGGAGAGTCCAAACCCACCCGGATGTTTGGCCCAGGGTCACAGGGTTATTATAGTTTGAGTTTTAATTCCAGTTCAATTGGTTTAATAAAGGTCTTTGGTTTACTATCACTATGACTTCGTTTTATTATAAGACTGACCCAGGAAGGGCAGCATGGGGGTTGGACCAGTTATTTATGCTAATTTTTAACTCAGTCCCTTCCAGAAGGCTGAAGATTAACCCATGTTGGACTCTCCTTGCAGTGCAGCGAGAAGACCATTCAGGTAAGTGCAACTGTTCATCTATTCTACATGACAAAGATCAATCTCCTTCAGACAGCCATATTAGGAATTGCCCAAAGCGCTTTCATTCCATCATCATCTAGCAAGGCTCAGCCAAACGCGAACTCAAAAACACAGCCTACAGAGTTGCCCCTGCATGGACCCATAGGAGATTGACAGCCAATCAGTGCATTTCTTTCACAGGAGCAGAAGGCCCCTGAGGCTGGGCCCAAGAGAGGGCATAAAACAAGGAACTCTCAGCAACTGCCCTTTTCTCTTCACCCAACATCTGGAAGCATGTGATCCACCTTTTCTGTTCAGGAACTCATTCCATGTGCTCTTGACCACCATTAAATCTTCTTTCCAAGCCACTTCCATGAATCCATTATCTTTTTCCCCACTTGGAACTGAATGTAGAAGGAAATTCCTTACAACAAGCAATGGATTGGAAGCTGACTAGCTCTGCTCTTAAATGGAAAAGCTTGTTTATTTCTTTCCTAGCACCCTGTTTGTGTTACCATTTGTGCTGAATGTATTTGCCTTAAATGAATTTGTTGAATACATATTTTTCTCATATGCAAAACATGTAGAGTAAGAATCAAAGTAAGGGAATTGACAAAGTATTATCTTTTTGCAAATAAGAATTTTGTTCTCTGATGTGCTGATTTCCACATGATCATAATTGACCTTCCTTTTGTTAAATCTGCAAGATGGAAACAATGTGAGTCGTGAAAAAGATTAATATAATTGAAAAAGCAATTTTAATTTAACCTATCGAGCTGCTCAAATTGCTAGAGGTATTATTACTGTCTGGTCCTGTTTTTTCTTAATTTTGTTTAAAATTTTATTTTGATTGCTTGTTATGAGGTAGCATTCAAATGAAGTTATTTGTGAGAAGCACCATTGAAATCAGTGTTGTAATTAGTCCTTATGATTAACTTGAATTCCATCCATTTCAGCATGACATAGTAATGGCTAACTTAAAGTGAATGCTACATACGAATTCCCAGAACAAAATGTCTAGAAAACCACTGTATAAATAGATCAGAAATGTTATGGTGAGTTTCTACTAAAACATAACTTGCACTCTGGCAAAGGTAATAGATTATTTAAACAATAACATTATTGTGGCAAATCCATTGAGGTGATATGGGTTGTCTATGCTATGAAGCATAGAAGCATACAAATAAATACCACTCCATCCCTGATTGATCTATTTCCTTGAACCGTACAAAGTGTAACAGCATAAGCAAGGCGCATCTATATGTCAGTTCAAATTTTGGAGCATGCAAAGTTTAGCCAATGTTTAGAAACATTGAGCCAAAGTTTATAAAAACATCAAATGAGTTGATGACATCCATCCTACTATGTAGTCAAGTTGGGGGTGGGGGAATCTAGTGTAGCTAGATATCACATAACCTTGAGGAAAAGGCCTCACTAGAAATGAAAAGGATTAAATTTGTTTTTGTTGAGAGATTATGACTGTCTAGTTTTAAATTTTGCTCTTTGAATTTAAAATCAGACTAAGCCATTTGTGATTCAGTTTGCTTTGAGAACTCAACTACAAATTGTTTGGAAATTATTATGGAAACAGTGATTAGGCTTTGTTAACACTGTAAAATGGCACAAGAACCAAGTATATGGTTATGATCCTATGCTTAATTCTATAGGAATACATTTAATTGGACAAAAATTGTTCTCACTCCAGCAGTGCCAATAGCAATTGTTGTATCCTGAAATGGCTACCTTGTAACTCTGTAAATAGTTTGTTCCTCTTTCCAGCGCTGTCTGAGCCCAAGCAGGAAGTCGCTCCTGATTGGCTCAGACGCGGCCGGCTCTAGCTTTGGCGGGAACCGCAAAAGTATAAAAGAAGCGGTTTCTCCAGGCAGAGTCAGTCGGTACTCGCTGAATTGTCACTTTACCTTGCTGAGCTGTCACTTGTTCTCTGAGCTGAATAAAAGTACCGATTGCTCAAAACCCTGTCTCTGGGTCTACTTCAGCAATAGCACTTAGATTTATATACTGCTTCACAATGCCTTACCGTTCTCTCTAAGCGATTTACAGAGGCAGCCTATTGCATCCAACAATCTGGGTCCTCATTTTACAGACCTCTGAAGAATGGAAAAATGGAGTCAACCTTAGCTGGTGAGACTCGAAGCAGCCTGCAGTACTCCACTGCGCCATGATGACTCATGATAGCAGATCATTCTTCTCCATTATGCAGGGCAAAGTACAGGTTTCATGCCATGTTATCCAGATTCCTCAAAGCCTAAACCTGGACTAAACTAAGCAAAACAAGACCAGACAGCCACAGTGCCTAAAGATTCCTTTGAGGCTGTGTCCAATTCCCAGCAAGTATACTGTATTTACTTTCAAGGTTTCCTTCTAAATTCCAGAAGATATCTCCCCTTCACCCCCAGCTCCTGACTGCATTCATATGATAACGATGAGTCATTTAACACTAAATTCCAAGGGTGAAGGCAATTACTTGTATGCATATTGGTAAATGGGGGAGATGCAAATGAGACCTTTTGTAGCATATGTGAACTGAAATTGACCTATCAGAAGGTGTAATGCCAGCTCACCTAAATTGTGCTTGACTGAAATCGTCAGAGGTATTATCATCCCAGCAGCAAGGAACAAAAGCAGTTGTACTGATGGATCAATGTTTCTATAATTGTTTTAGGATGCAGGAACTACTGTGCTCTTTTCCCAACCTTCCAGTAATGGAGAATTCTATTCTAGTCTTTTTCTATGGTGATTATCAGTCATCAAGATCATGGTTGCCCCAAAGGTGCCTTTTGAAAAGGCAACTGGACTTTGTTTTTCCTTGAAGACATTTTGCTTCTCAACCAAGAAGTTTCTTCAGTTCAGTTCATTTCCTTGAAGCGAAAGGTCTTCTATGGAAAACAAAGTGCAGTTGCCTTTTGAAAAAGCACCTCTAAACTTTCTGAACAGAACTCATTGTACAGTTTTTCCATGCCAGCATTGTTTTCTTTTTGGGTGAAATCTGAAAACATAACAAAGGCCGCTCAATCACTACTCCTTGAATCAATTGGTATTATTAGTAGGCAAAGCAGAGAAAGAATGAAAGGTGATGAACAAACCTAAAGAGTAGTGTTTCTCAGCCTTAGAAAATTTAATATGTGGACTTCAATTCCCAGAAATAATTCTGGGAGTTGATGTCCACATGTCTTAAAACGGGAAAGAATGAGAAACACTGCTACAGATAGCATTCTTAATATAATGGAAAATGAAGAAAGGCTTAGAAATATAAGCAGCTCTGCCTTGAACATACTGAATATGACATGGCAACGAGATATCCAAGTATTATTATTTAAATGCAAATGATTTAATTTTAAATTTTGATTTAATTTTGCCTGCTAGATCCGTTGAACTTTGAAGCATGAAAGGATGGAATATAAACTGAAATTAATAAAGACGTACATAACCAACCTTGGCTGGTTTCAGAAATTAAACAAGGTTATGACTTAAATGGAGACCACCTGGGAACTTCAGAGCTGTTAGTTCAACTAGGAAGTCAAGAAAACATAATCCAAGAAGGCAAAGCATTTCTATATTGCAGCCAAGAAAACTGCACAGATGCATTCACCAGCAGTGAAGCTCACCTCATGCTTCCATTGATTTTTATATTTTTCATCACACCAGTGTTCTTACCAGTTCTGTGGCCCCAGGACAGCTTCTGTGTAGGCCAGCTCACTACCATGATCTTATAATGTCATGTAGCTGTATAAATTCTTCCTAGAGACAATGAAAGACATTTTTTCAAAGTGCTTTTTAATGGAAATAGGAATAAGAAATGATTACAGTAATCGGGGAGAAGAAAGAAGATAAGGATGAAGTAGGTGAGCATGTTTTTGCATGCTCAAACAACCTCAGGTGGTTGACATATAACTTCTCTAAACTTAGTTACCCAGAAGCATGAGACTTCCTGTTAACAAACCCTGAAGTCAATTATCTCTTCAAAACATAAGCTTCTGGGTGAATAGTTAATAGAGTGACCATTAAGTGTTGTACCACATAATTCTTGACAAATCTACACTTTCTTTTATGTACACTGAAAGCATATGCACCAAGACAAATTCCTCGTTTGTCCTATCGCACTTGGCCAATAAAGAATTCTATTCTGTTCTGTTCTGTTCTGTTCTATTCTAATTTTATCGATATACAGTACATCATTTTCTATCTCCTACTTACAGATATGCCAAGTCATACTTCCATATAGATGTACATACAGAAATGTCTTGACTGCTTTGTGTGTTCCTCCCTGTCCTGTGAGGTGCAGTGCATGGAAGCTTCTTGAATTTCCATGAAGTGGCATCTCCCCAATGTTCTGCTGGCGTGTCCCAACCACCCGTAATTACAGGGTAATTAGTCCAAACAGACACACACCACACAATAGAAGGAAAACAAAAGGTCTTTATCAACAGAAAAGCAGAAACAACTCCCTTTTTAAATGTCAAAGGGATTTTCTGGTACACACAAGGCACAGGTTAAATGCAATCCAATTTCTCACCCAGTAACTGGGAAATTGAGTCCAATTCCAAAGTCTAGAAATTCCACACACAGTCTTGAACAGGGAAACAGCAAACCACGATCTTGATGAAACTATGAATCAGATAAACTTCCACGAGACTAAACCAGCATGCTGCTCTTTTTATCTATAGCACTGATTACAGCAACCCCACCCAACCACAGGTGGTCTCACTTATCTCCTGTAATAATCCTTCAGTTGTTCTCTCCTATGCATCACTCTACGCATGCGTGGGTCCGTCATAAGTTCTTGTTCATAATCCAGGGATGATAAGGATGATTGATATCCTCCTGGGCTGTCTGCCAAACTCCCCTCTTCCCTGTCACTCATGCTTCCTCCGTTAGAGGAGACTTCATTGGCAGATTCTATCAGGAGCAAAAGAGGCATGTGGGTGTTTCCCCCATATCCACCTCTGCATTCCTTGAGGCAGGAGCTGGGCCAGAGCTAACCACAACACCCAATAAGAGGGGAGGATGGGAGGGTGGGGGAGAGAGAGTATGTTCAGTGTAGTTTTCCCAACCCAGAGACAGAGATCTAGGAGTACATGAGATTAGACCAGTGTTGGTGAACCTTTTTGGCACTGAGTGCTAAAACGGGGCATGTGAGCACACATGCACATGCATGCTGGAAACCAGAAGGGCAGCCACCCAGTGTGCATGCATGCACTGGGAAGATGATCTTCCAGTTTCTGGCATGCGCACTGGCCACCTGGTCATATGATTTCTAACACGTATGCGCCCATGAAAACCAGTGGGCCAGTGTGCATGCCAGAAACTGGAAAATCACCTTCCTGGCACATGCATATGCACCAGGAAGCTGCTCTTCCAGTTTCTGGTGCTCCTGCACATGTGATGACCAGCTGGCTGGTGCGCCAGAACCCAGAAGAGCAACAGACGATGGCTTGCATTCCTGGAGAGATGGCTCTACGTGCCACTTCTGACACACATGCCATAAATTTACCATTACGTTACAAAACAGACTACTTTGCTTATTTAAGCTCTGATGAAGCCATGACTCCTTGTAGATAGTGGTTGGACCTAATTCTTTGTTTAAGCCATAGTTTACTTTGTGTAGATGAAATAGACAGACAGATTTTTTATAATAATAATAATAATAATAATTTTGTGAATCATGTGGCATGACAGCCATACAAATATTTCAAACTGAAGAATTGGGATTTCACTAAATAGTTCATACTAATTGAATAATATGGGGGGTGGAACTAATTATTTCACTGGAATGGACATTTTCCTATGAGCAGTAGTTTTAACTGTGTCATTTTTTAAATTGTCTCCTGAGTTGCTGTGTTCCAAGCAGTATTTATTATGAGTTGCTATCTCCTCTTTTTCTATGTATTAAACCCATGGCTAATGCCACCATTTAGATTCATTAGTGGATTTACATTATGAAGCTACAATCAGCCAAGCTTCATGATGACATTAGTGAATGTGGACCACTGAACATAATTTACATGGAGAAGCCAATCTTTCCACAAAGCTTGCCAGCCAATTGTTAAAACCTGTAATGTCTGTATACTTATCTGGGAGTCAGCCTTGCTAAATAGATGCTTGTGGAATTGCACTGCGTATATGGTGCTGATAAAAAAAAATCTATAATAAATAGAACAGTTTCTGTGTCCATCTCTAATAAACAGCTGCCAGTAAACAAATGCATGCGTATGTATGTGACTACGCATTCATATTTATAAATCTAACACAAAAGAGACAGAAATCTGATCAGGTTGTTTAGAAGCATAAAGAGGAATTGCCTCCTGTTACCATTTTGCATGTGCTTCTTTCCGAGCCTTTATTGTGCAGGGTTTTTTGCTAAATATTTACTAAATAGCTGTGGGAAAGTAGAGTGGGACATGCCAAAAAGCTCTAATGTCCTTTATAGTTTCTGTGGTTGCAAATACTGTCAACAGTTGCTTGGCAGGGAGAATAAGGTGATCAGCAGGGGTTTTGCAAGACACCAAGAGGTAAATGAAAATGCTCAAGGGGCACAAATGCATTGTGTGCTGTAGCTGTTTGCCCTTGAAAGAATGTAATTACTGGTTTCACTGGAGGACTATGTTGCACCACCACTGTGCATAAACAGAGCATATTCATCCCATTACTTCTTTACCCTGCTGGGCTACTGACACTTTGTTAATGGGAAACCTGTAACATGGTGGTAGATTTACCTAGCGCATGTGGCAAGCTAGCTGGCTTACTCCTCACAGTACATTCGCATTCAGAGCCTGTCACAGACAAGGGAACAGCTATGTCAGGCCTGAAATCCCCAGCTGATTGGTTCTGCTTGAATCGGTTCACAGCACAATAGACCAGAGATATTTGTGTTGCTATAAATTCAGAGATGCAAAATAGGTTAAGGCAATTAAAGTGATACCTTTTATTGAACTGCCTTCTTGTTAATATAGTGGCAGACTTGTGAATTAAACACTTCTTCATTAGATGTCATGGAAAATTATCCATATCTCAAGAATACATAAACAAGGGTGATCTCTTACTGAGGCTTCAATTCTGTATTCACTTATCTAGCAATAAGGCTACCTAAGCATTGAAGGCCTTTTCCAGCAAAAAGGGGATACTATTGCAGAGATACTGACTAGCTGAGTACAGCAAACCTCTATAAAAGAGATTGATCTGGATGTCTTAGAAGTTCTAAGTTCAATTCCCTGTACATTTATTTAAAAATATATCAAATGTTACAAGAGTATACAAGCTTATGAATTCCCCAGATATTTTTTGTAATGTCTTGTTTATTTTTCATCAAGCAAAAGGTTGCAGGGGGAAAAGAATCCAAGGGACTGTGTTGGTATTATTTGTACTTGAATGACTCATTCTAGAAAACCATGATGTTCTGGTTTCTGGTAGAACTTTAGCAATTACAAATAACTTACTAAATGCAGCTTTTCATAAACAAAGAAACTCCATTTTTATTTCTCTTCTCTTCCGGATTCAAATACAGTTCATACTATCATATTGTTCTCAGCCCGTTATCATTCTTAATTGCATTCCTTGCATTCTTTCTAGCCTTCTCCAGTTAACAAGATTTATGTACTCACAGCATGATTCTAAAACAGCAGAACTGACTGTAAATCCACTCAGAATGCTGTTGCTTGCTTGGAAGCAGAACGAAAAACCTTCCATCTTTCACTCTACAATGTTGAAACTCCACCCTTCTTCCCCACTGACCCCCTGACGTACCAAATACATCTCTACAGTATTTAACCCATTCCTCCCCTTAATATCTTCTTCCAAACACCTGTTCCTTATGTTTTTGGACCCTTCTGAATTTAGGATTTACTCAGCGAATGTCTGATTCTTCCTCGCTAGATTCTGGACTCATAGCCCCATCCTGTGGCTGGCCTCCCACCTGTTCTACTACCTGTAACCCCGGGCCCACCACTAATTCATAAACACTATCTGTATCAGAGTCCTCAATTTCTTCATCATCCTCCAACTGACCGGGAGTATGTACAACACATGCCAACAGACTTATGCTCTGGCCCAAAACAGTTGTCTGCTTATTATGTGTCAACATAGTGCTTTGGCTGTGAGACTAAATCCCCTGTCCTTTTTTAATGTGCCAGCATATGTAAATTCCATGCTTGGCATGATTAGGAAGGGAATCGAAAATAGGTTGGCTAGTGTTGTATTGCCTCTGTACAAATCGATGGTGAGACCACATTCGGAGTACTGTGTACAGTTCTGGTCACCACACCTCAAGAAGGATATAATGGAACTGGAAAAGGTGCAAATAAGAGCAACAAAATGATCAAGGAAATGGAGCACCTCCCTTATGAAACCAGGTTGCAACGCCTTGGTCTCTTCAGCCTTGAAATATGGCATTTAAGAGGTGACTTGATCGAAGGGTATAAAATCATGCATGGGATAGAAAAGGTGGATAGAGAAAAAATATTTTCTCTATCACACAATACTAGGATGAGGTGGCACTCCCTAAAGCTCATAGGTAAGAAAGTGAGGACAAATAAAGTGAAATATTTCTTTACCCAGTGGGTCATTGGTAGTGATGGGCGAACCAAACCCACACAATTCGGGTCCGTACCGAATTTTGCGGTGTTCAGTATGCCAAACACGAACCCGAAATTTTTTCAAACTTCAGGCAAAGTTTGGGGTTGTGTTCAGCGTTTGGAGCTTTGATGTCACCGGCAGGTTGCTAAGGACGCCAAGGTGATCACTTCATGTTTATTTTTACGTGAAAGGACTGCCCTTTGCTTGCAGTGCCACTGCAGCGTCCTTTTTCATAAAAATAACAATGTTTATTTTTACGTGAAGACCTCCCTTTGAAGGAGCTGGAGAATCCCTCCCATGAAGAGATTCCGGGGGCGGGAATCAAGGAAGTGATCACCTTGGCATCCTTAGCAACCTGCCGGTGACGTCAAAGCTCTGCCCCTGGAATCTCTTTGTGAGAGGGATTCCCAGTTCAGGTACGAGTTTGGGTTTGGTTCGGTTCGCGTTCGGCTGAATTTTGCATAAAGTTCGTCCAAATTTGCCGAACCCGAACACCGTTGGGTTCGCCCATCACTAGTCATTGGTTTATGGAATTCACTTCCAGAAGAGGTCATGCCAGCTATCAGCCTGGATAGCTTCAAGGCAGGATTAGACAGATTCATGGGTGCCAAGTGTATTGATAGTTATTGAAATGGATGTCCATGTGCCGCCTCTATGTTGGTTGTTGGGGGTCAAGGGAAAGGGAGGGTTTTGCCTTCTCCTTCTGCTCAAGATCCCAATGTACAATTGGTGGGCCACTGTGTGACACAGAATGCTGGACTCCATGGGCTTTGGCCTGATTCAGCATGTCTCTTCTTGTATTTTTAAGGTATAACCAATTTGTGCATGCTAGATAGCCCTGCAACTATTTTTCATCTAATACAAATGAGATGGTTGATGTTCTGGATTAACCAGTTAAGGGCTACCAAAATTTTTACTGCCACACTGTGAGCGTGGCTTATGCAGGATGTCCTGCATTTTCTTTCAACATCTTTCAGTGCAAATTGGGGGCTCTGGGGTGGAGCTCCATTTTCCACATCCACCCCATCTGGGCAGTAGCCGACACCTGGATTAACATTCACATGAGTGATGGACTTAGCAAGAAAAGTCCTTGGTTTTAGTACCTGGCAAAATGATGATCATTCTTTTTTGGTTTCCTCTTCTGAAGGAGCAGATTCATAGTTGGGTATCATTCTCATTAAAGGAGCTAAGTGTCTTGATAAAATTATATTAACACAGGCCAATATAACAGAGATACCTTGAGGCAGAGCTCCATAATCTGACTTGAATTCCTTCCATTGTGAATAAATTAATCTTTGAAAATAATATACAAACTTTAATCCAGAGCCATGTGACTAACGGGACTAAGTATGAGATTGTTCAGTTCTTCCAGTAAGGAAAGAATAAACCATGACCTATACATTACATGTGGTCCACAGAGTTCAGGATATTTAAATTCAGCAAGAAAGATGTATTTTCCCCAAGTTTAAGAAAAGACATTAAAAGTCAAAACAGATAGTTAAGCCTTCAAGGAGCATAATACAACTATTTATGGAGATGGGGGTGAAAAAAAATACATGTAATTTCCTGTGGTAAAAATAAAATTGGCCAATCATTATACACACATACAGAGAGAGAGAGAGAGAGAGAGAGAATACACATTGTTATGTTTCTTTAATCATCCAGTAAAGTCCCAGGATCTGAGCTGCAAATTGTATGGGAGCAAAGAAATGAATAAAGAAACTTTGTCTTTGCGGGTAGCTAACATTGAGTAGATTTTTTTCATCCCAAATTTGTTACTCATATTCCAAAGCAACATGATGATGATGGTGATGATGATGATGATGATGACGACGATAGTTTCTAAATAGATCCAAGTTGGCCATTCCTGCCAAGATGACTTCCAATACAGTATGTACATTTGCAAATTCAAGTGGCCTTAAATGTATTCTTGCAGTATTCCTCAGTTATAGCTACAAGAAAAGTCTGGGCTATCTGTCTGATTTACTGTTTTTAGCTGGGTTTTTTATTTCCCCCACCCCATAGTTTTATACACCAACCAGAATCCACTGGAGTTGGGCAGATAAATTTAATAAATGCTACTCAGAAAGAAATATTTGATACTGATCTTATGTTCCCTTGCCAAGAAGATTTTATTTGGGGGGGAGGGGTATTAGAGAAGGGATGTGCATCCATGCATCAATGCACTATTAAATCTATTTTTTTAACTTCAGCTTGTTTTTATATACTATTGTTCTTTTACCCTTTCCTGCCATTTTTACCTTGACTATATCACAATGCTGTCTTAATTACTGCTTGTTTGTTTACATTCACTTTTTCATTCATCTGTTTAGTGGCCAGAAAACTTCAAGTATCCAATAACAATGAAAACATAATTAGTGAATAAATGTTATTTCAAGCAAAGGAGAAAATAGAAGTTATCAGTTGGACTCCAGGGTAGAAATATGTCTTAGAAGAATGCTGTAGGCAATGTACATGAAAAATATTTTTTCTATGCAATTTTCACTGCAGTCCTTTTTTTAAGCTTGGCATCTACCTATTCTGGTGTTACCTATGAAATTGATCAGATCCAATCAGGTCAATTCCTGGACATATGTCTTCAACAGTATTTTCACATCAGTTATAATATATTTTTGGAAGACATCCTGGAATACATTTCTTTACTTCTCAGAGCAGAACAAATGCAGAAGGGTAGATAGGAATCCAATTTGTTTGATGCATTCTGTTCTATAGAGCTCCATGTTGAGATATCCCGTTAAAACATGCATAGAAGGTGTTGTGGTTCAGCCTGAGGCTGCTCAGGGACCGTCTGTGTCTCTGCTGGCTCCATGCCCGGAGGAGGATGACAGCGAAGAGGAGGGGGCTGAACAGTCGGACGGGGAAGAGGAAAATCAGGAATGGGATGAAGGAGAACAGCATGAGAGCCCCGGGGGGGGGGGGCTCTCCCCAGCCAGTAGCTTGGAGTCATTAGGTGATGAAGCATAAGCCATCGTTGACATGCAACAGAGACGGTCAGATCAGAGAAAGGAGCAATTAAAGAAGTATTATCAGCACTGAATTAGGAACAGCTGGGCTTGGGTGTGGTCCTCCTTAGCAGGGTTTAAAAGGCAGGCAAGCCCTTGAAGCCATGTGGAGTGTTATCCATTGGAGTTATGGTGTCCTGCTTTGTTCTCGGCGTCTCTGTTCCTGGCTTGTGGCCCAGCAGTTTGGAAGACCCGTGGGAGGTGTAGGTCTGCTATCTACAGCCTCGTCTTGGCAGCAAGAATCCTGTATTGCTGCATGGACTTTTGTCTTCGTGGATATAATTGAAGATACAGCATTTTCCTGTTTGTATGGACATTTTCTGTTACCTGTGTTTTTCTTGAATTTTATAAACTGCCTTTGCCTTTTATCGGTGTGTCTGGCTTTTCTTTTTGGGTTGGTATTGGCTTCCGGAGTGACCCAGACAGAACAGAAGGGGTGCAAGGTACTTGAAGCTACCCCAATATTCTGCCCAATTAGACATTTTGGCTAAAGCTATTGGGATTTGTAAGTAGCAATATCTGGAGCTTGATTAGTCCCCCCATACCGGGAGCTGGAACTAGATAATTTTCATTCCAGGACTTATTGATCTTCCCTTGGGTGCCACATATCCTTGCTAGGGATAAACATAATTTCTCCTGAAGTATATTACTCTTAGCTTCCATATAGTCAGCCAACTGTTTAGATTCAATTTGGCATTTGTATCCACCTATTGAGTCCTTCCCTAGGACATGGGAGAAACAAAGGTGATTGTTTGATGGTGTTAGTGGTATCACTGCAGGATATAAGTTGTTCCAAGTTGGGTTTTGCAACAGACTGATAGTGCTGTGATGGAGTCCAAGTGATGCTCCAGATATTTCGAGAGTACACCCACCCAAGGCACTTATTGATTCTATCTTTGCTTTCTTTTTGTCACAGTCTTTCTATTTTCAGGTCTTTGCATTTTGTGATTTTCTTCCAGTTTTTTGTCTCTTGTACCCTGCTACCTCCAAGTAATGCAGCAACCAAAATTCAGACCTTTTTGTTCATCTTTCAATCAACAGTGTCTGGGATGTTATGCAGCAGGTGTTTGAAGTATAAAATCCCAGAATTTCTTTCTTCATTTTCTATTTTGTGGTTTCACTAATTCTTGCTTGTAGGTATTTCTTGCAGATTTCAATATACTGTACCATTGTTGTTACTTTGTCCATGCCAATGTTTATAATGAATCGTGAAGCGTTCCATATTTTAAGGGGCGTGCCTTCCAACCCCTGTCCTATTGTCTCTCCTATATCTTCTCTTCTATCCCTATATATTTCTTCTATTCTCTCATTGATTATTTTATCCTATACACGCTCTTCTATTCTTTCTCTAATTCTATTTCCTCGAAGGTGTCCTCTATTACCTTCATTGTGTATTATTGTGTATTGGACTAAATAAATAAGAAAGAAAGAAAGAAAGAAAGAAAGAAAGAAAGAAAGAAAGAAAGAAAGAAAATAATCAGTCTATGCAACAGGTAAGTAACTGGTATAAAATTATTTTGGAACAGTTATCATCCTTCTCCTTGGCTGGATTTTTGAAAGCCTGGTCTCTTTCTATCTGGCATTGTACATCTAGTTGTGAGATAGTATGTACTAGTTGGAGTCAGGTACTACACTTTTCCTTACAAAAGGGATTCATATTGTGAACTACTACATGTAGAGATTTCTTTACCACAAAGATTTTTTCTCTATATCTCTAAAAACTGCCTTACAATTTTATTTCCTATAGAATATCTTCTACATTCTTGTCTATATTGTATTCTATGTTCCACAGCAATGAGAATCCTGTATTCTACTTTAACTTTGCCTTACTTATGCCTGTCTTTTAAAAACTTATATCAGACGTTCCTAATCTGTTATGCTTTTGTGTAGATTTTCATCAATCAGATGCTGGGTGGAGAGGTGCCATGCTTCAAAAGAGCCTCTTCGGATACCTTAGAGGGAGAATGGACTGTAATATTATAAGTATATGTTGAAAGGAAGGTTAGGAGTCTTTATATCTCTTAACTTTTGATGGGTGGGGTTCTCCTCCATTTTGTTTTCTTTCTTGCACTTCCATCTTTCTTTATTTTATTTTCTTTTGATCTCTCTTTTACTCAATGAAAACACTTCTTAATATAAATAATATAAGGGAGTATCTTTAGGAAGGCAGCATAGCCATTCTACAGGCCATCACTTAGGGGAGTAGCTGTCTTCTTCCATGTCTTTCAGCATCAGGTGTCAGCATTTGGGCCATTGGGATCTCAGTGTATGTGCTGTGCATGATGAACCATGGTGTGGGCTGCTCGGTGTTGCCATTGTTTGGGCTTCCTTTGCAGTTGTCAAAGCCTGGGTTTTCAAGAAGCTGCCAGTTCCAGAGTCATCTTGAGATTTTCAGAGACCTTCTATTAAGGTTAGGTCTTTTTCCTTCTGGCATTCTTTCATTGCAGGTCCTGTTTCACATTGGGTCACTTGAGCCACAATGTTCTTTAGCATTGTTTTACATCTTATTTCTTCTTCTTTCATCCACCCACCCACCCGTCCATCCATCCATCCATCCATCCATCCATCTATTTATCTATCTATCTATCTATCTATCTATCTATCTATCTATCTATCTATCTATCTATCTATCTATCTATCTATCTATCAGTTATCTATCAGATATATTATCAAAAACATCTATCTATCTATCTATCTATCTATCTATCTATCTATCTATCTATCTATCTATCATCCCCAAGGTCTCTGCTTTAGCTCCTTTTAAGCCCACTTCTCCTCCTTTTCAAAGAATTGGCTTTCCTAAAACAGTCAGAGTACCATTCTTAAAGGAAAACAGGAGATGGAGAGCACAAACTTCCCATTGTCACTGTTAAGTGTGTTTCCGTTCAAAATCCAGGAAAGAAAAACCTCAAATCCATGATGAAAGAGAAGATTACTTTTACTAGACAAGAACTGATAACAACAAAATGAAATCAAAATTTGAGGCAAAAGGCATGTAAAAGGCATATAAAAATGATTCCAAAACCCCCAGGGCAATAATCCAATCCCAATGGCCCATGGGCATAGGTCTACCTTGGCCCTCCACATCTGGTCTGCCAAAACCGTTGACCTTAAGTAGGCTGTAAACATGTCCAACCAGATGACTAACACCAGATGACTAAACTGATGTAGGATTTAAAATGGGATTAGGCAGGGATGTCAGACTCACAGCATCACGGCATCATCACATGACATATCACAACTTTTTCCCTTTCGCTAAAATGGGCATGGGCATGGCCAGTGTGTGATGTATCCAGCCCACAAGCTGTGAGTTTGACACCCCTGGGATAAGGGATGTAAGAAAATAAGAAAGAAGGGGAGAGCAAGGAGTTACTGTGTGTAAGTTGGGCAGCAATATAAATGTGGGAAGTAAATAAAAAAAGGCCATGAACTTCTCCATTTTTTTAAACAAAAATCCCTTTACAAATGTTAAATGTCAGTAGTTTATAGCACAGAAGGCATTCTACAGTGTGCGCCACCAAATCCAACTCAGATGATTGAGAAGGCCTGAGACACTGCTTGAACACAAAGGGATTGGCCATCAGGACACCACTAATACCCTCAGGCTGAGTTATCAAATTTTCCCCAGAACCTGAATGGCAGTATTAGCTGCCATAAAGACAAGCTGCTCTTCTCTTGATACTTTTAGTCATGTGACCTGCACTCTTTTTCCAACCGTGACCAGCCAGGAATTTATTTACCAGTAGCCGAGGAAAATAATAGTTCCAGAAGAAAAGCTTCCTACTAAGGGCAGAGAGAGGAAACCAGATGGTGAAAATTGATGCTTCATAAGAACAGTGCAAAGGAAGGCAAAGACAGGCATTTTATGGGCATTATAGAGAAATAAGGAGAGATAAATTACACTTTTTGCACCGTCTTATCGTACATCTTGTCCAAAATGGATCTTTCTGATTCTGTTTCAGAAGCTCATATATCTTACAATAGTTAGAGCGATGCACAAATTCTCTTTTGCATTCAGAAACGTTATTTTTATTATTGAGCTGATCTGTTTCAATATATATGTGTCATTGCTTTTGGCTGGAACACTAACGTGTATTGATTAATAAATGTGGAACCAGAAAGCAAAATATCTTACATGTCTTTTCTCACTATCTTTTATGTTGAAGACCAAAACAGAGCTCCTCTGCCCTCTCAAGTAACATTCCAAGATAAATTATGAAAGTTGTCAATCATCCTGATACCCCAGAACACAACACTTTCTTGATTTTCTCCAACATCTTTAAAGGCATCTGGAATTCCAGAAATCAGCAAATGAAACAACCAGTGATATCTGTAGGCTGAGCTTATGTTTGAAGTACAAATAGAAGATAATATCCTTAACTCAGATTGAACTGTTAGCACCAATGGTGTTATCTAGTTAGCTAATGAAAGATCTGCAAGAAAGCAACCAATCTCAGAGAAAAACCAAGAATCCCTCTGTTAGAAATACTAGAGTAGCATCATTGAGAAATTCAGACAAGCCTATCCATGTCTTGTTTATTTATTTAAAATAGTTATAAAGCCACCATCTTAAAGCAATTATGGACATCTTACGAAATGAACTTTTAAAATAACAGCTACAATGAACCCAAACAAGAAAATTCAATGAAAATTTTAGAGACACATGTGGCTGCAGCTTGTGCCAGATGCAGAGTAAGAACACAAACAACAAATAGCTGGAATTAAATGTGGTCACTTTATTGAATAAACCAAAAATATTTAATGATTATTTACAAATGACCTGGACCTGCAGAGGCCACTACAAACTTTTGGGGCAGAAAATATTCTCCATAACATTCTTGGGCAACTCTGGGTGTAACTCCTTGCTGAAACAGGCAAAGGGGCCAATGCCTTCGCCTGTTACCTGGCCACGCTAAGCATGTGGGAGGGCTCACCTTCCAATCCCTGTCCAGTTATTGGGTTAGGGCATCCCCCCTCCAATTGCCCTGGCTGCAATGTACCTTGAGTTCCTAGCGAGAGGCTGCCCTTCATCTTTGAAAGATGCCCAAAGGAGAACACGCAGTTGCTATACTGCCCTTTTTCTGAACTTAACCTGCCAAGGAGGGGGGCCAGATCTCTATCTTAGCCCCCTGACTCCCTGCTCACCCTGCACCAGCTCACGCAGGCACCTCTCCAGGTCCTCCAGAAAAATGGCATTCCCCTCCACTGAGAGGTGGATGCTGTCGGCTCTGTAGAGCCCAGGCGTATCAAATCTAATATGAGGGTGTGATACAATGCCCCCCAACTTTCTCATGGTCTTGCCAATGGCGCTGTTGGCCTTCCTTCTCCCCACAGCCCTCGGGGAAAAGGCATTCTGCCACACAATCCTAGGAAGGATTTCAGAGCATATCAAACATGTGTTTGGCCACACTTCACAAAGGGCCCAGAGGTCCTTGTGGGCTTGCAAAATTAATGAGAAACCACTCAAAGCACACAGGTCATTGCCACCTAAGTGCAAGATATATTAGGGAGAATAATTTAATAATTTAATTTTAATAATTTATTAGATTTGTATACCGCCCCTCTCTGAAGACTCAGGGCAGAAGGGGTCCTTTATCTTTTCAACTTTTAGTACAGAGGCAAAGGCAGCAAGCTGTCCTCCGGCGGCCTGCATAGCCTCAATCTGGGGGGGAGCTCCGAGCAAACACGCAAACATGCTGTCTGCACTCCAGCCAGGTCTGGGGTGAAAAGGAAGTGGCCGGATGGCCCGGCCCCTTAAATAGGGCCTGCCAGGCACCGCTCACCAGACCTGGAAGTCGCGCTGTTCCTGCATGACCCAGGCCAGCGATCTTGTGCTTCTCGTGAAAACCGGCCAGCGATGCAATTTTCAGGGTGACAAACTTCAAATATCAGTTTATGCCACTATAACCACACAGCTTCTTAGCAAATGGGCAGCCGTATTAATTTCTTAATTAAACACCTAACAAATACCCGTATGCTGCAGGTTATTCTGTTGACTTTTATTTTAAAGCTATGTTGCCTTCCTTTTTGAAACTTCTACTATATTGCTATTCTCTCTAAATAAATAACAGAAGAGTATTCTGTGTCCGATATTCACTGACATTTAATTACACAAGACGTTATTGGCCCCTACAACAAATATGTGTGTGTGTGTATATATATTGGCCCCACAACAAACACACACACACAAAGAGAGAGCGAGAGAGAAATTATTTTTAACCTGACAGAGTCCTTTTAATTAAGTGATCAGATGAGTTGGAGCATGAATAACAAGGTGCTAATTCATGCCTAACAAGTTAGGCAGAAGGCCAAGAAAGAGCCCGCTTACCACAATTTTTAAAAATTCATTAAAATACTTAACATGGGCTTTTAAAAAAAATACTTTTTAATTTAACAAGAGAACTAATAAGTTATGGGCAAGAAAAGTGCATTCTATTTATCTCCCAACTTGTAGCCCCAAGAGGCTGCAGGATCTCTGATGCTTTCTTTACACAATAAAACAATCCACAATCACATCTGATGCAACCAAAGTGATAGGACATTACAAATGAAAGTTTGGGAAAGTAGTTTCAAGGTGAGAGAAGACAGCCCATGATCAGCACCTTCTGTCGTTCCATAAGCTTTAATCACTATGACTTTCTTTAAAAAAAAATCTTATCATCCTTAGAAGAAGTGCCTAAGTAGCCCTTTATTAACTGTTGTAAGTATCATTAGGCAGCATGGTGGGATGGAATAGAGATCTGGGAAAGATAGCAAGGGAGATCAGAATACCATTTTTCCTGCTCACAATATCATTACACATTCCATCGTGGCCTATTACTGAGATGATTAGTGGCATCAAATGACTCTGAAAAATGATTATGTACCATTAAAAACATTAGTCTGTCTGAAACCAGCACAAACAAAGGGCTGTGCAGTGGGATGAGTCATTAATTTTAAGACTGGATGATGTGACAGGAAAGGCGAGCAAATATCTTTGCAAATTAACACGTGCAACAAGTCAGAGGGGATGTGGTCACAATGGGTTTTCTGGGATATTAGGATTTTTCTTTTTCTTCCCCCAACAAGGTGATAAGGTTGTAGTGAATTGTTCAATTGTGAGTGACTAAAAACAAGGCTGAGTGATGGGTATAAGTGGGAATCAATATTCTCTACAACAGTAAGAGCAGTTGCAGACTTACAAATTATTAGCCACCCAAAGTCATGCATATGAGATGGATGTCTGGGTAAATTAAACAAATAGACCGTTAGACGGATATGGGTGTGGGTCTCAAAATTACTGTAGATTATATAGTTATGGTTATGGATGTGGATATGGGTACAGACAAAAAGCTAAATGTATTTATACAGTGCGAATAGGATTCAGATGACTTGGAAAATTTTAATCATGATTTCTTACTGGAGGTTTAGATTCAAAAGGAGACCCTGTTAGAAGAGCTGCTCTGAACATATGCAGAGTGCTAAAAAAAAGTCTGAGTCATGGAGCAGTAGAAAACCCCAGTAATGGTATGAAATGTGCATAAATTTAAACTGCTTTTACTATTGGATTTGTACTGTTTTATTGTTGTGAGCCACTCTGAGTCTCCGGAGAGGGGCGGCATACAAATCTAAATAATAATAATAATAATAATAATAATAATAATAATAATAATAACAACAACAACAATAATAATAATAATAACAATAATAATAATAACAACAACAACAACAACAATAATAATAATAATAATAATAACAAGCAACAAACAACAACAATAACAATAATAATAACAATATGGATTCTGTGTAAGCCAAATATGAAATAATGTTTGCCCAGGTAACATTAAATGCTAAGAGACATTCCTTAAATTTCTTAAGAAACACCTTGGCCCAAGCTATTTTTGCATGCTATCATGATCTGTAGTTTATGCAACTGGATTTTGCAGGGTTTCTTGGCTGCTTTTTAAAAGAAAATGTCTCTGTGTGAGCTAAGTCCAAAGGATGTGACATGCAGAAGCTACTGAAGCCCATATGAAGGCTTACTATGAAATCCTGTAGGATCAAAAAAGTGCTGGGATGTGTGAGTCACATCTACAAAAGGTGGATATCTGCCAGGTCCAGAAAGTGAGCCATAACATAATCTGCTTACAAATGATCACAATGCCTTAATACACCAGGGTCATCCATCAGTCCAAGGAAAGGTGAAACATGGCAGGGATGAACAATAAGGTTGAGCTGGAGCCTAAAACCAGGTTTTGCGTCTTCCCTTGGTCCAAGAGATTCTGCTATTCTGCCCGGATCCCCGGCAAGCTTTTTGGCTTTGTAAGAGGGTGATAAGATAATTGAGTTTGGCTCTGTCCATAGCCACAGCATCCAGACGCTGCAGAACATCGCCACTATTGTGCGGCACAGTGAAGACAAGCCATTAAGCAGGGCATCTCTGCCGAGAAGGAAAAAATCCCTGCTGGGTCCACTCCAACATGCTGGAATGGAAGAGGACTTCTGGGTTGGACTATCAGTCCTTTGCCAAAATGACTTTTCATGGTTGTCTGGAGACATCTCAGTCTGATGTTATTATCTGCTCCCAAAATGATGGAAAACTGGAATGAAATTGGAAGCTTGGAGGTTTCATTGTATTTTATATAGATGCCAGTTTTCTCATACCTTTTAACCTGGGTCTAAAGACAACAGGGAGGGCATGAAGCTTTTTGGGGTGGAATAGTGGAGACTTAGTTCCACAGCTTTCCTTTGGGTTCTTCCTTATTTCTTTTCTTAGCAAGTAAAAAATTTGACAAAATTTTGTCCAAGGAAAAAAGCCAGGATATAAAAGCCTCACTTTTATCTAAACTGTTTACTGAGGAAAGAACAGATAGAGAAGTTCTGTTTGTTTCTTAAACACATAGACTCATCCACCAGCAGTGGGTTGCTCTTGGTTCAGGCCAGTTTGGCAGCGGTGGCACCTATCCACCCACCCGGGATGCTTCTGCGCATGCACAGATGTGTTGCACACATGAATTGGTAGTAATGGGATTTAGAACCCATTACTGGAGACCACCCACAGTTGCTCTTCAGATTGGGGGAAGGGGGTAAATAAATTTAATAAATAAATTAACAAAGGGCTACATTAGAAAGACACACAGAAGTTCCCACAGGGAGGAGGAAAAAATGTTCAATTTGGTAACTGTCACTATATAGTTGATGTAAACACACAATAAACCAGTTTGGTCCAGTGATTAAGG
Source organism: Erythrolamprus reginae (assembly GCF_031021105.1). NCBI lineage: Eukaryota > Metazoa > Chordata > Lepidosauria > Squamata > Dipsadidae > Erythrolamprus > Erythrolamprus reginae. The sequence goes on along the minus strand of NC_091951.1, from coordinate 161,824,271 downwards.
CACCAGGCTAGAATTCACTGGGAAACAGTGAATTGCCCCGGAAGCGGAGTAAAGACGCTGAGACATATTGTGGATTAAATAAGGGTCATTTTATTAAATTAACATAAATTTAAATAACGTAACTTTAAATATGTAAATTTAAATATTTAAATTCAACATAACTAAAGACCTGCAGAGGCCAAAACTAACGGGGCGGAAATTCCTACCATAAACTTCCTTGGCAACATTGGGCAAAAACTCCTTGCTGAACCAGGTGAAGGTAGCCCCCTTCACCTGGATCCAAGCCACGCCCCTGCGTGTGGGAGGAGTTCACCCTCCAATCCCCGAGGGAGATTGGATCCGGTGATTCCCATGGACATCCTCTCTCCAATCCCCGACGTTGTTCCAACCTCTAGTTCCTGGAGAGAGGCGGTCCATCACCCTTTCAAGGTTGCCCAAAAGAGCATGCGCAGTCGCTTCTAATTGCCCATTTCCGCCCCAAACCTGCCAAACCCCAGTGACCAAAGGGAGGCCTATCTAACAGCTAAGTGTGTTGCACCCCCTAACCAATCCAGTCCGCACCATCAGTATGGAATAGGCGAAAAAACGGCCGCCTCTAAAGGGGAGGCCGCAAAAAATTCCTATTCGGCCCCGAGGCGACCTCCTCAGGACACACTGCTAATAGCGGAGGGCGGGCGGGTGTTCGCTTCACACCAAAACAGCAAGGAGGAGGTCCTCTTCGGATCGCCCTTAAATAGGGCGATCCAGGACCTCCCCCAGCGACCAGCAGGCGGCGCGCCGACCTGGCGCGCTGCCAGAAGCCGAACTTCTGGGTTTTCGGCAACCCGGAAGTACGGGGCTCTAGAGAGCCGCCCACAGCGTCGCCCCGCTCCAAGGCAATTTCAGCAGGCAGGTTTAATCTGCCAGTCGTGCATTTGCCCCGGAAGCGGAGTAAAGACGCTGAGACATATTGTGGATTAAATAAGGGTCATTTTATTAAATTAACATAAATTTAAATAACGTAACTTTAAATACTTAAATATTTAAATTCAACATAACTAAGGACCTGCAGAGGCCAAAACTAACGGGGCGGAAATTCCTACCATAAACTTCCTTGGCAACATTGGGCAAAAACTCCTTGCTGAACCAGGTGAAGGTAGCCCCCTTCACCTGGATCCAAGCCACGCCCCTGCGTGTGGGAGGAGTTCACCCTCCAATCCCCGAGGGAGATTGGATCCGGTGATTCCCATGGACATCCTCTCTCCAATCCCCGACGTTGTTCCAACCTCTAGTTCCTGGAGAGAGGCGGTCCATCACCCTTTCAAGGATGCCCAAAAGAGCATGCGCAGTCGCTTCTAATTGCCCATTTCTGCCCCAAACCTGCCACGGAGGGGGGTCAGATCTCAATCTTTGCCCCCTGACCCCCACCCAGCCTCCTAAAACAATTCCTGGAGTCACCTCTGCAGGTCCGACAGGAGAATGGCGTTCCCCTCATCTGAGAGGTGAACTCCGTCGGCCCGGTAGGGCCGGGGCTTTCCAAATTTAATCAGGGGATGTTCCACAATGCTCCCCCCAACTCCCTAGCACCTTCCCCATGGTTCGGTTGACCTTCAACCTAGCCATGTCAACAGCTTCGATACAGAGTTCCGCCAGCCAGTCTGGGGAAAAAACAGACCACACGACACATGTGTCTGAAAAACACAGCAGCGATGGCCCAGGTCATCGCAGGCTTGGGTGCTCCAGCCAAGCCACTCAGAAAACACCAAGGCATTGCCCCCTAGGTGGTTCACCAACGACCCGGGGGGTTCTCTCGGAACGGCACTGGCCAACAACCAGGGGGAGAAGCCTTTCCCAATGCAGCACCTGTGGCCCAACCACGACATCTGTCCCCAGGCCCAGGGACAGCTGCGATCCAACGGGAGACTTCCAGTAACCTTCCAGCCCAAAACAACTGGCCACAGAGCCAACCCGGGCCGGGACCAGAAACGGCTGAAAAAACAAGCAACAATTAAAAACCAGCCGCTAACAGGGACCCTATTGAGGGGGCCTTACACAAAATGGCTGTGGGCATCCAGGGTCACTGGCCATGATGTGGTGGTCCACCCACCACTACTGCAGCCGCATAGGCGGCACTTATATGGGATGGCCGGGTGCCTACTTAGGGATCTGAACCTATCAGCTCGTAGGCCCTAGAAGTGCCATCCCGGTTTCCCTGGCCTCCACCGCGGCTGCGCGAAAGGCAAAAACGCTGCCCCGGGTACATTGGCTTGTTTGTTGTTGGTGCTAATGCGATCTCCATACCGCAACCATCTGGTCCCTTTGGACTGGCGTAGGCGGACGGAGACCTATCTCCTGGTAAGGCACGTCGCTCGCTTGGAGCGCACGCAAATTAACATCCCTATTAGGGGTGGCCAGAACCTCACCTATCCTGCATGTCCCATTGCTGCTACAGCGGAAAGAATTCTCGGATGTAAGTTCCCTGTGACTGCCGGCCGCTGCCCAGGCAGCCGGCCATAAGGAGTGGCACCACCTATCTCCCAGTATCACTCCGAAGCCCAGGGGGCCCCTCGGAGTGCAAATGCAAGTCTGCTTGGAAAAGCAAATCTTGCCCTAAAGGGGACCCTGTTAAAGTGGGCCAGTACTGTCTGCCAACTTGCAGTTCTTCCCTAGTCCCTGCATTGAGCCGCACAGATGGTGTGGCGATCCCAAGCCCTTGCATGCTGCCATAAATGCGTGGCATATTCCCCCGTGCTATCTTGGGTACTACACCCAGGGGGGGGGATACCCTCAAGTTGGTATGGGGGGAGGAGGGAAGGGGGGGCTTGGTTCCTTCCTTCATCAGCCTCCTAATTTAGCCCCAACTAGGTCCTCATCCCCAGTTACTGACCTAAACCCGTGAGAAGAAGCCCTGCTTGGACCCTGGTAATGAATCCTAATACCCTCCAAATGCCCTGAAGGATAGCAGCCGTGCCCTTGGGCGGTCGATATCCCCCAGGAGACTGTCCAAGCGGTCAAGCTTGGCTGGGCTGGGGTCCCTCAGTCGCGGGGAAGGCTTGCTTATCCCTGTCCCGTTGCTCCTGTTCCTATTGGGGCGTGTACATGCATGTGTGGCGTGGGGACCACCACATCTGCCACAAGCGTGTCGGAATTTGCAGGAGGAGCGTGCACAAGAGCCCTTGGCGCTAAACTCAAAACAAATTTGGGTGGGTTGAACACCCTGCCCCACACCTGTTCGGGGGGCGGCCGGCTCCTCCTCTTCCATCAAATGACCGCCGCCGGTCCTCCGCCCAGTACCGCTTTTCTGAGCTGGAAACCAGAGGTCAGGAACCTCCCGGTCCCGAGGCAGGGTGTTATCAAAAGCAACCGTCATCCTGAACGACTCGTCGTACCTCTGCCAGGCATCTCCCTCAACCTCAAAATGCTCTATAGCGATGAGGTCAATGTATTTGAGCAATGCCGTGGCCCTGCCTGGTTCCTTCTGCATAACCATGGTGGTATAAGTTAAGAAGGCATAAAGCCAGGACCTGAAGCATCGCGGAACCTTAACTTTTTTGGCCCGATCAGTTCAGGCCTCCTCGTCCCTTTCCTTTTTGGGGACCCCCCCTTTTAAGCAGGGTATACAGATCAATGTATTCCCCTCGCCAGATTTTCCCCTAATGGAGGGGTGCAAATGATATCCCAAGGGAGTAAAAGGGAGGCCACAGGGGATCACCCCCACTGTCGCCGTTAGGGGGTCAGTCGAGGTAGCTACGCAGGTGCGAGCTGTCCCCGCCGCTGTGAAAGCGGCAGCTAGGGTGGCCTTCCCCTGTACAGTTAGAGACCCACCTGCCGCTGCGGGAGCTGCCTGGGTCCCTGCCCTACCTGCTGTGCTCGCTAAAGTATAAATGGCAATGAAGATCCAGGCATTGGCTGAAGCCTCTGGGCGGAGAAGCCAGTACCCCCACTCCCCCCTACCATTGGCACCGTATTCACCTGTGACACCCCACCGGGACCAGAGCCGGGTGGGCGGTGGCTCCCCAAAATTGCGGGCACACCGCAGGGTTGTTGTACCCCAAAGAGGGGCCCAAACTGGTTGGCCCCGCTGGGGGGTGGTTTAGGGTGGCTAACCCCTGTAGCCCCAGTGTGGGCGTGTTGGTAATTGACTCACCCCTGCCATCCAATGGGGGCCCAAGGGCCGCCGCAGTTGAACTGGGATCCTGTGCTGCTAGGCCACTCTGGTCCGGAGCCGGGTCTTGGGATCCTTCGGGGCCAGAGGGGACTTCCAGCGAAGCTGAGGGTCCTGATCCGCTGCGTGTTCCAAAGGTGGCTTCCCAGCGCGCGTCCATTTGATCTAGACGATCCAACAAAGCAGAAAATGACTGGGCAGATATGCCTACCGTGGCCTGGTGTTGAGGAGGGGCCTGTGCCCGGGGGGTAGGAGATCCTCTCTGGCCTCCCTAGCCCACACCGAAGGAGCCCGTGCCCTGCTAGGGCGAGAACCCAGGGGTCCTTGGGTGGAGGCCCACCTCTTGGGGGCCACCCTGGAGCAGGTCCCTAAAGAAAAAGCCCCAAAATTTGGAATCAAAATGGAGCTAATGGGCCTGAAAAAGTAGGCCCAAATCACCCCCAGCCTCCCGGGTGGGGAGGTCCTGGGGGCCCTAACAAAGGGCAAAAATGAGCTAAATTCAATGAAAAAGCTCACTAAATAAAAAACCCCCACAGTGAAACCGTAAAGGCTGCTTGCAGCCTGACTATTTAAAAAATACCCCCAAGGTCCTATCCCCTTAAGGGGAATAGCCCTAGGTGGCCCACCACCTTTACTGCCCTTCCTGAAAAACCACCACCCAAAGTGGGAGAAAAGGGGGGGGTGATGGGGGGGGTATAAAGGCCCTCACCCTCGGTGGTTGCCCCTACTAGCCCACCCTGTCCCAGCCCAAAGTTGGGAGGGGCAGGGGGGGCTAATGCTCCCTCCCCCTTACAATGGGGAGTAAGCCAAGCCCACTCCCCACAGCGTCCAATTAAATAAATCAATTAAATAATTAATAAAATTAAGTTGATTAAACAAATGAGTTTAATCAATTAAAATAGAAAAGCCTGGGGGGGGGCCTTAATGCTCCCACCCCCTTACAATGGGGAGTAAGCCAAGCCTACTCCCCTCAGCCTAATTAAATAAATCAATTAAATAGATAATTAAATTAATTAACAAATTAATTTAATCACTTAAATTTAAAAAATCCAGAGGGGGTGGCTAATGCTCCCTCCCTCTTACAATGGGGAGTAATCCAAGCCTACTCCCCACACCTAATTAAATAAATTAATTAAATAAATAATTAAATTAAATTGATTAAACAAATTAATTTAATCAATTAAAATTGAAAAGCTGAGGGGGGGCATAATTCTCCCTCCCCCTTACAATGGGGAGTAAGCCAAGCCTACTCCCCACAGCCTAATTAAATAAATTAATTAAATAGATAATTAAATTAATTACAAATTCATTTAATCACTTAAATTCAAAAAATCCGGTGGGGGGGGCTAATGCTCCCTCCCTCTTACAATGGGGAGTAAGCCAAGCCCACTCCCCACAGTGCCTAATTAAATAATTAATTAAATAGATAATTAAATTAAATTAAATTGATTAAACAAACCAATTTAATCAATCAAAATTGAAAAGCGGGGGGGGGCTTAATGCTCCCTCCCCCTTACAATGGGGAGTAAGCCAAGCCTACTCCCCACAGCCTAATTAAATAAATAAATTAAATAGATAAGTAAATTAATTAACAATTAATGTAATCACTAAATTTAAAAGTCCGGGGGGGGGGCGCTAATGCTCCCTCCCTCTTACAACGGGGAGTAAGCCAAGCCTACTCCCCACAGCACCTAATAAATAAATTAAATAACTAATTAAAATAAATTGATTAAACAAATTAATTCAATCAGTTAAAATACATTGGGGAGTAAGCCAAGCCTACTCCCCACAGCCGAATTAAATAAATAAATCAATTAGGTAATTGAATTAAATTAATAAAACAAATTAATTAAATCAATTAAAAGTCCCGGGGGGGCTTAACGCGCTCTCCCCCCCCTACAATGGGGAGTAAGACAATGCTACTCCCCACGTTGCCTAATAAAAACTAATTAATTACACATTTAAAGGAAATTAATTCAGCAAATTAATTAAATTAATTAAAATGAAAAGTCACGGGGCGGGGTGTCACGGGGGTGGTGGCTTAAGGCCCCCTCCCCACTACAAAGGAGAGCCAGCGAAGCCTACTCCCCAAAGTGCTTATTTAAATAAAATTAATTAACAATGGAATTAAGTAAAAAATGATTCAGCGAAGTCAAACCTGGGCGAGACCTGTTAGGCCCCGCCACGTGTCCCAGTCTTCGAAGCGAACAGAAAAAACCTCTGTTCGCTTCACACCAAAACAGCAAGGAGGAGGTCCTCTTCGGATCGCCCTTAAATAGGGCGATCCAGGACCTCCCCCAGCGACCAGCAGGCGGCGCGCCGACCTGGCGCGCTGCCAGAAGCCAAACTTCCGGGTTTTCGGCAACCCGGAAGTACGGGGCTCTAGAGAGCCGCCCACAGCGTCGCCCCGCTCCAAGGCAATTTCGGCAGGCAGGTTTAATCTGCCAGTCGTGCATTTCTAATCCCATTTTAGGTATGAAAGACAGCTCAATGACTTTGAGCCAATCATACTGTCTCTCAAGCCAACCACCTTTTGTTGTTGTGAGAAAAACTAGCTGAGGAAGGAATATTAAGTATGTTTGCTGGCTAGAGTTTATAAAAGTACCTGGATAGCCCATGACTCATTAGGTCATCATTTCAAAATATTTCCTTGCCAGATTCCTCAATGCCTTCAAGTAAGGCAGAGGGTCTAATGTACTGAAAAAGTTCTTAAAATCAGGGAGCTATTCTGAGAAGTAACCACCTTGAAACAATTCATGCTGAACTAAACATCTTTCAGCTGTGGCAAGGGGGGCATTTGCACAGGTTCGCCTGGTGCACCAGTTGCGGCCCTATTTGGACAGGGAGTCATTGCTCACAGTCACTCATGCCCTCATCACCTCGAGGTTCGACTACTGTAATGCTCTCTACATGGGGCTACCTTTGAAAAGTGTTCGGAAACTTCAGATCGTGCAGAATGCAGCTGTGAGAGCAATCATGGTCTTCCCTAAATATGCCCATGTTACTCCAACATTACGCAGTCTGCATTGGTTGCCGATCAGTTTCCGGTCACAATTCAAAGTGTTGGTTATGACCTATAAAGCCCTTCATGGCACCGGACCAGGTTATCTGCGAGTCCGCCTTCTGCCGCACGAATCCCAGCGACCGGTTAGGTCCCACAGAGTGTCCGGGTCCCATCGACTAAACAATGCTGTCTGGCGGGACCCAGGGGAATAATAATAATAATAATAATAATAATAATAATAATAATAATAATAATAATAATATATACCATAGTCAAGCCATCAGGAGTGCTTGAATGGCAGTTTGCATTACATCACATTTTATAAACATTTTCATATCATAAAAACATTTCATAACTTTTGCCAAATTTCAATTCCATGCAAGTCACGGGCCCTGTATTTTGGTCACATTCTGTAAGTTAGCTCATTCATGATACGTATTTGGGTTTAAAAATTGGTTTAAACCTTGGTTTAAAAATTGTTGCCTTGCAACACACTGTTTTTCCCAGTTAAAGGTTACACACAGATAGACAGGAGAGTTTTAGTAGTAGATAGCTAAAAGAGACAAATAAATATTACAGTGCACCTAAAAAAAATACTTTGACATTTTGATCATGCAATTGCAAATACCATTCTGAGTGGAAGGGGGCTGTTTGTTTGCTTGCTTGCTTAATATTTATACTGTTTTTCTATCTATAATCAGTTTTTAAGTCCACCTTTGACCATAGAAGGTTACTGGATAACTCTGATGTTGTCATTATCTTTCAGCCCAACCTAATTAGACCTGTTGCTGTGAGGATAGATTGAGGGAGGAAATAGCAATTATGATGCTTTCAACTCCTGGAGAAAGACAGGACAGAAATCTAATGATTAAATACATGTGTTAAGCTATAATCATGGTTTGCAAACTTACAATAGTCATTATGCCAAAATTGAATACACAATATTATGATGAGATCCATACAGATACTCCTCAACTTACAACCATTTGTTTAAATGACAGTTCAAAGTTACAACAGCACTGTGAATTTCATTTAACAACTACTGGTTGCCCTCATGACCAACTCAGCATTCCCACAGTCGCGTCCCTGAAATTTGGGCATTTAGCAAAGTATCTATTCATGACAGTTACAGCATCCTACATTGATGTGATGTGAATACTACTTGTATTCTTCTGGAGATGTCTTCCAACAAATTCAATGGGGGAGAGATGGATTTCTTTCATAAACACATGTTTACTTAACAACCTTATAATTCACTTAACAACAGCTCTGTAAAAAAAGGTTGTAAAATCAAGCACAACTCACTTAACAAGTGTCTGGCTTAGCGATGGAAATTCTGGTTCCAATTCTGGTTGCAAATCGAGGACTGTTGTTGTTTTTGGTTGCTAAGTCATGTCCGACCAATTGCGACCCCATGGACAACATTCCTCCAGGCCTTCCTGTCCTCTATCATCTCCTAGAGTCTATTTAAGCTCACGCAAAACTGTTTCAATGACTCCATCCAGCCACCTCATTCGCTGTCGTCCCCTTCTTCTTTTGTCCTCAGTCTTTCCCAGCATCAGGCTCTTCTCCAGTGAGTCCTTCCTTCTCATTAGGTGGTCACAGTATTTGAGTTTCTTCTTTAGGATCTGGCCTTCTAAAGAGCAGTCAGGGTTGATTTTCTCTAGGACTGACCAGTTTGGTTGCCTTGCAGTCCAAGGGACTCACAGGAGTCTTCTCCAGCACCTTAGAGGGCTCAATTTTTTGGCGCTCAGCCTTTCTTATGGTCCAACTTTCACAGCCATACATTGCAACTGGGAAAACCATAGCCTTGAGTATACACACTTCTGTTGGCAGGGTGATGTCTCTGATTTTTAGTATGCTGTCTAGATTTGCCTACCTGTGGAGGACTACCTGTCTGTTAACCAAGCCATAAGTTTATAATTGTTCTTTAAAACAACCCTGAAATGGAGATCATTATTTTATTCAGTGTCTGGTGAAGACCGGAGCTGGAGTCATGACTTGTTTCACAATCCTCTAAGGTAGCCTCTGGTTAAGATGAGTATATTGGAGCTACATTCTTATTAGTCTCTGCTCCTGTCCTCTGGAAATTAATGGAAGCGGCAGAAGGCAGTTTGAGCCAATTTCATTACCCAAAAGTGAAAACTGAAAAACAGTTTAAACTGAGTGGGCTTTGCAGAATTTCATTCAAGATTGGCTTGGCAGCTCATCTCCATGTCCAACAAATGGCATTCCTAACCCATTGCCAATATCCACACACAACCATGCCACACACTCTTTGTTAACTCGGGTTTTATTTGTTGAACAGCAGATTTGTACATTTAATATTCTCCCCTGTTTAATTTGGAATTCTCCCAGTTCCTTGATATTTGTAGGATTTGGGATAGCCTGTTTCCCCCCCCCCACCCCTCAGTATCTTGGCTGTTGTAAATAACACAAGGTGTACATTGCATTATCGCTGCAAATCTTTCTAGACACGGGGAAAATATTACCAATGTGGGCCTCCAAACAATTTATTCTGTTCAGTACATGCAGAATCCAGCACTGTACATGCCAAAAGCTAAATTGTGCATATGGCAGCGAATGCAAATACAAACTGAAGTAGTTTGGCACCTATACTATATAAGCAGATTTCTTTTTTCTTTCAGTATTTTAATGGAAAGCATACTGATAATGACAATACAACAAGATGAGACATTCTAAGAGCCTCTACTACCACCCCATATCATCCAAAAAGAACTAATCCACCCCCACATTTAGTGCTTTTCCTGTTTTTAAATTAAAGAATCTTTTCTGGTTCCAAGTAACACCCCCAACATAGGAAGAGTCCAAGGCTAGAAGTTCCTCAAAGTTCCATTTTATTATAGATGTCATATTGGCACATCTGGAAAAACCCAAATCTGAAAGCTTCTGGGTTTTCCCCACCCAAAAGAAAATCCAATCCCCTCCCCTAGCACCCATATGTCTATCACATGGTCCAATCAATGAATCGTCCCAACTGGAGATGTGGTGCATGGCAGTCACCCCCATCCAGGTGCATGGCAGAGTGGCCTTGACTCTCAGGGAAAGGAATGTTATTTTGACTACACATTTCCCCAGCTTCCCCACATTTCCCCAGCCCAAGATGGTTTCCAGGCCTGATATCTATAGCTTCACAGATTGGCTTCCAGGATTTAGGATTCTGGTAGTAAATCCCATCTATCATTAACCACAACCACTAAACCTTCTTCAGGGACATTATGAAATAGGGATTTCTTGAAAATGGGAAGCTCCAAATAGCAAAAACTAGAATGGGGAGAGAACAGTGGTCTGATTTTCCTCTTCAAGGTCCATTTCTGACTTCAGACAAGAAATTAACAATCCTATGAGCTCTGTGGCGTTGTAGCAAGCACTGCAGGCCTGCAGCTTATGCCCCAATTAACTGAATGTACAAAATTGACAAATTTCTACATTGTTTTTAAGCCAGAGATGAGATTTTAGCAAACAAAGTCATACTCTACAGCGCTTGAAGATTAATATAAGAGAACAGTAATAACTGCAGTTCTTTGTGAAGAATATGATCATTATTCCACCATTATGATAGTGTAAACAAAGCCAACACATAGCAACCTGAAGTATGAAACAGATTCTGCTTAGATAATAATAAGATCAGATTAGAGGCTTTGTCAATTCTGTCTGAGCTTTTATTAATTCTATGACCTGTTTATTAGTTCACACAGCATAGTTAACTAATCAAGAGCTAGGTCAAGAGCTTTGTGGGAACCCTGTTGATTCCCAGACAGTTGAATTTAGCCCCAAATGGACCTAATCATACACAGAATTAAATTAATTTCATATTATCATATTTGTCTTGGGAACATCTAAACCCAGTCAATTGATCCATTTTTGCATGATATTGACTGTCCCATTTCAAGCAGCCACCAAGAATTTGGTGGGACCATCTAGCAGACTTTCCAAAACAATCCTGAACACCTTTGGAAACCCAATTGGCTCCATCAGTCTCCTGGGACAATGTCGTCTGGCGGGACCCAGGGGAAGAACCTTCTCTGTCATGGCCCCGACTCTCTGGAACCAACTCCCCCCAGATATCAGAGTTGCCCCCACCCTCCTTGCCTTTCGCAAGCTCCTTAAAACCCACCTCTGTCGTCAGGCATGGGGGAATTTAAATATTCCCTTCCCCTAGGCTTATAAAATTTATACATGGTATGCTTGTGTGTATGATTGGTTTTTTTAAATCGGGGGGTTTTTAGATTATTTTTAATATTAGATTTGTTTACATTGTCTTTTTATTGTTGTTAGCCACCCCGAGTCTTCGTAGAGGGGCGGCATACAAATCTAATAAATAAATAAATAAAATAAATCTAATAGCCCCAACCATCTTGTGTAGGGGAGTTTTGTGCCAAAGAACTGGAGGCTCTCTGGGAAGTGATCAGACCATGATAGAAGAAAAAGCAATATCTCCTTCAAATTCACAGGACCCTGACATTATCCCAACAGAAAAACCAGATCAAACATATGACCATTGTTATATTTTTGGGTCACTGGATGACTTGGGACAGGTCCATAGCTGTCATGGTAGCCATGAACTCCCAATCTTCTCAGAGCCTTGGCCCTAGAAAAGGCAAATTGAAATAAACCTGGGCAAGACCATAAGCCTGGTTTACTCCACCGTCAATCCAGCAATGAGGTCAAGAAGCTCAGGCAGAAAGTTTGCTGTGCAGCAGGAAAGCTGATGCAACAGCAACATTCTCACCTGATCCTTCTTGGTGCCCACATGAAGAAATAAGGTTTTGCATCCAGCAAATTCCCTTGGATGCCTCTCAAGTATCTCAGATGACCCCTATGGCTCCACTGCCCTTATGCTGAGGTGTTGGCTGGTGCCAGACCCAGAGCCCAACTGTGCATATCTCTGGGAGTGGGGAACATCCTGCCTCTCCATAGCAAAAGACCCTTTTAGCTCTGATCATGGAAGCAAGAGATAATGGGAGAAATCTGCATATTATCCACATGAAATAGCCTTAACTTTGAAGCAAGGTGGTTTCATTAGCAGAGCTGATTAGAGCAACGACCTATCCAGCCTAACCTCCCATTCTCATACTAGCCAGACAGATGGCTTTTAGAAGTCTACAAGGAGGACATGTGCATTAGCATCCTCTGTCTTGCCTTCCCTTGCCAATATTGAGTAGCCAGCTGCCAAAGTTACTAAAGAATGATATATAGTTGTTATGACTAGCTCCGTATTCATGGATATCTCAATATCCAAATATAGCACTTGAATAATACTCTACGAATCAGGCAATGCATTTGTAAAAAAAAGAGCTGAATGTAGTCATATTGTGATCATAAAGCACTGCATTTCTAAATGTATTTTCAGATGTATGAACACTCCACAGTGTCTCCCAAGAGTTCCCTGGTATCTTTTTAAAATAATATAGGAAATGGCCTGGAGACTTCATTAAAAACAAAGTTAATTGAGGTTAACAAGTCAAACTTTTGGTGCTGCTAATTAATTCATAGACTTGTAGAGCTTGAAGAAATCTGGAGATAATCCAACATAACCCCTCTGCGCTGAGGCAAGGTCTTCTGTAACAAAAATATTTGGAATATAATATTAATCTGTATAATAACCTATTCTTATGCCAAAATCTGATGATCCATAAACTTAAGCTCGAGAAACTAAAGAATACAAGGACCTCTGGAAATATTTTTGAAGGTTTAATGGAATACAATGATTTTTTGAATTGTTCTACAACGTTAAATATATCTGAAGTGGGAGATTTTAATCTTGTAAGGCATTTAGTGTGTCAGGATCTTGAATTAGAGGAAATAATACAAGTGAAATGGAACATTACAACAGGGTGGTGCACATGAGTTGTATTTAATGCAACTGCTCAACACAGAACCATGTACATTTTGTCAGGCAGGGCACCCTTCCCACCCACCATCGCCCCTTTATGTTCTATGCATTCGAAATTTGCAAAAGGCCTGGCAATGATGTGATGATGACATGGAAGAGAGAGGAGAAATTCTGTGCTGCTTTTGCATTGAGGGAGGTGAGTTCTTTTTCAAATAAACCTAGAGGTCTATGCATCGCAGAGCCTTTATATGCCCATTTAAGTCTTCCTTTCATTGAAAACAAAGGGGGTGCATGTGTCCTGAAGGCGACCAGCTGCTCATAACTATGGAAAATCACTTGGAATGTGAAGACTTGGCTTCTTGTCTACAGTTAGCAGGCTTATTTTCAGAGCATATGGAACATGTCATCACAAATCAGAGTAGAACATTGGATGGTAATAGTATGCTACAATTCAAATCCTGTGCGAGTGCTTTTTTTCTGCCAACAAGAAGGATCCAAAGTTTTCAGTGGTCTCAAAGCGTTCAGATGATTGAGTATCAACCCACAGGCACCCAAATATGTTCATGTTTGCCTCCTGGTAGGCATTAAACTGAAAGGTTTAACGTAGCAAAAGATATTAATGAATGTTGACATTGGGGATATAAAACATTCTCTTCGCCCAGCTAACACTCAGTGAAAATATACAAAAATGGTTAACGACAGCCACTTATGTCCAAAAATAGTATTTGGATGTAGACGCAATTAATGTTATTTTTGCAAGGATATTATAAAAGGATCTTTGAACAGATTCCTTTCCACAGAGGAAATGACAACATGGACTTCTTCAGAAACTTAAAGAAAAGTTCTATAATGCAGAAGACATTGTTCTCTCTAAACAGAATAACAGAGGTGGAAAGGATTATGGAGGTTTTGTAGTCCACTTCCCTGCTCAAAATGTAACCCCTATATCATTTCAGACAAATGGCTATCCAGTATCTTGATGATGATGATGATGATGATGATGATGATGATGATGATGATGACAACAGAGTTGGAAGAGACCTTGGAGGTCTTCTAGTCCAAACCCCTGCTTAGGCAGGAAACGCTACACTACTTTAAAAATTCCAGTTCTTCTTAAAAACTCCAACGTTGGGAGCATCCACAATTCTGGAGGAAAGATGTTCCACTGATTAATTGTTCTGCCAGGAAATTTCTCCTTAGTTCTAGGTTGGTTCTCTCCTTGATTACTTTCCATCCATTGCTGATGGAACTCAAGCTAAACCAATTACAGCTGCATTTAGTTAAGGATTCTTTGAGAAATTTAACCACTGCCCTTATCTCTTTTGAAAGTTACAAAATTAACAGAGCAGAACCTGCATCTCTTTCAAAGCCAGTATTTATTTAGCCAGTAAAGACTAAGGGATAGAATGGTTTCTACTTTCCAAAAAGTAATTGGCTCCCATTTCTCCATCCTTAGTAGTTTTTTGCTTTGTTTTGTTTTGTTTTTTGCAGCCTAGCATTTTGCTGGGCTCATTTCCTATGCCCTAATGAGCTTTGCTTCTTTTGACTTACCAAGTTATGTGAGTCTAGTTGCAATCATAGGTAAATTTGCATGTATTTATTTGTTAATCAAATTTATAAGCTTCCCAAATCGTAGCAACTCTGGGTGGTGTGAAGATAAAAATAATCCAAAACAAGGCAAACAAAACAAGGCAGCAATTCAGAGATTAACATAGCAAATGCATTAATAAAATTACCACAGTATTAACTGTTTCCTAATTTCACACCTAAAGGGGAAAAACAGGTCTTCAAGTCCATTAAAAGGATGCCAAGGTTGGGGCAACTCAAACCTCCAGACAGCAGGTTTCATGGCATAAAAAACCTAAATCATGCCATATGCCACAGTTGTACAGATAGAACTGTTGAGTAACTGAATTATGGGGGAAAGACAGTCCTTCAAAGAGCAGTCCGTATTCCACTAAGGATTTTATAATTCACATTCATTGTTCCTGGAAGCTAGAGGGGTTCTTGATGGTCTCTGAGCTTGGTTGTTTCATTACCCAAACAATCAATAGCAATAGCACTTAGGCTTATTTGCCACTTCATAGTGCTTTACAGCCCTCTCTAAGTGGTTTGCAAATGTCAGCATATTGCCCCCCAAAATCTAGGTCCTCATCGTATTGATCTTGAAATGATGGAAGACCTTGAGCCAGTCAGGATCAAACTCCTGACAGTGAGCAGAGTTAGCTTGCAGTACTGCATTTTAACCACTGCGCCACCACAGCTATGGGTAGGTAGGTAACTAGTGAAGTAGGTAACTTCATTAGTGCTAGCAAGAAATGGGGTTTGCTCTCACTTGATATTCTAGTGCAGGGGTGTCAAATTCTATCTGGTTGCTGGTTTTGTCGGAATTTTGTTTCTCCTTGTTAGGCCGGGGTGGGCATGGCCTGGTCATTGCAGATGAAATGGATGAGTGTGGCTCCGTCCTGGGATGGCAGGGGCCAGTCCCTTGCCATCTCTGGGTTGGCCTGCAGGCCAACTCTGTGGCCTATCACGGGCCGGATAGGGGCCCATGTGTTGCATGTTTGCCACCCCTGTTCTGGTGGGTTATATTCTACTAATGATGTTATGTAGTTTGGGTAATGAAAAGTCTGCAAGACAAGAATCAAGCTCAGAGAACACCAAGGACAATTTCATTTCAACCCTGAACTAAAAACATTCTCCTTTCCTGGAAACCTACTCATAACTAGTACAGCTTGCACAACCAAGTTGTTACCTGTGTGCCCATAATTGCCTGCTCTGCAATATTCTGGTCCAGCTGCAATGTGTGTAATGTACACAATGTACACAATGTACACAATGTGTGCAATGTACACAAAGGGATTGAAGCATAGGTGAAAAGAAATCCCTGATCCTGGAAAGCATGGAATTGCAATGGATCAGCCCAGGATCAAAATGTAAATTTCAGTGTCCTCAACATCTCATCCAACAATTTTATAAAGCATTGATAGGAGAGATGAGTGCATTCAGCCCTATGACATCCTACATATTGGGGCCTCAGGCTTGACTGCTTTCCCCATCAACACCAACTGGAATTCACAGTCAAAAGGGAACCGTGCTCAATAATCAGTTCTTCCAGGTGGCAATGCCCAGGAGAAAAAACTCACATTATGTTCTAGAACTCATTGTGTGTCTTGCCACAACCTATAAACCCAGCCACTGCTTACTTATTCATTAAGCAATGCTTAAAACAAACAAAACAAGATATGTATTCAGCTTCTTAATTAACTTCCCATTGTTTGTGCAAAATTGCTAAAGCAAAATTCTGGTTTTGAGAGTGAGCGAGAGAGAAAAAATGAGAGAGAGAGAGAGAGAGTAAGAGAGAGAGAATGAGAAAGATGGAAGCAGTAAGGAAAACTGAAAAGGTCAGGAGAGAGTTTAAAAAAAACTTCAGGCATTAAATGACTGAGGGAGCAAGAAAGGACTTTGAAATTTCCCCCTACAGTGCCTCCACCTTCTCCTATCCAGCATATCAACCAATTTACCAGACACACTATCTCCTTTTCTGTTGCTTTGTTTTTAACTCTATCTGCAGTTGGTTGGAAATTTCCAATTGCATGAACACTTTCACAGAGAAACTGTTCCAGAAGAATAATGCCAAAGGGAGAAGGCAAGCAAAAGAAACTGTTGGTGGAAAACCCAAGGAAGGTTTAAACATGATACAGGAATTGGAGGATGAAAAAAAGGAAGAATCTTTTTAGATTCCAATCCGAATGTCCCCCTGGCTTTGTTATATGAAAGAGTACCTGGGCCTTCCCTACTTCTCAAAAACATTCTCCTCCATACTCCAATGGCAAGTAGCTTAAGAAGTTTGCTTATCATCTAACGAGATACTAACAAAATACAGGAGCAGTGTAAGGAACATGTACACTGACGTTAGGAACTTTGAATGAGCAAACCCACTTTTCTTGATGCTATCATTACTTTCTTCTCCTATCAGGAAAATGTTTGCCTGTAAGTCTTTATTGGATTTGGGTATCAAATGTAGAAAATGCTGCTTGACAGGCAGGTGATAAGGGCATGAGTGAGACTCCCTGTCCAAATAGGGTCGCAACTGGTGCACCAGGCAAACCTGGGCAAATGCCCCCTTTGCCATAGTCGAAAGATGATGGTCCAGCGTCAGCTGTGGATCAAGGAGGACGCCCAATTCCCCCCCCCAATGTAATGGGCAGATGGATGGAAGTGTCCTTGAGAGGCAGAACCCATAGCCACTTCATCTTCTCGGGGTTGAGTTTGAGCCTGTTAGCACCCATCCAGACCCTAACAGCCTCCAGACACCAGCACATTATTTCCACTGCTTCACCTAGTGGACACGAGGTGGAGATGTATAGCTGAGTATCATCAGCATTCTGATGACAACTCAATCTGTGCCCTTGGATGATCTCACCCAGCGGTTTCATATTAAACAGCAGAGGGGAGAGGACCGACCCCTGAGGAACCGCACAAGGGAGAGACCTAGGAGTCGACCTCTGACCCCCCACTAACACCGACTGCGAGTGACCAGAGATGTAGAAAGAGAACCACCATAAAACAGTGCCTCCCACTCCCAACCCCTCCAGTTTGCACAGAAGGATACCATGGTCGATGGTATTTGGGTTCTTTTACTCTCTGTATGTGTATAGAACACTTTGTGCATGTGTTCAGGGTAAAAGAACCCAAATGGTGGCATCCAGGCAGGTGAGTGGGGCCTCACAATCCCTTCACGACTGGGTCTCCAACAACCGACAGACACGAGCGAACCAGGAGCATTTCAGCCCTGCATAAATCATAAATCATATACCACTTGCAGCTCGAGTTCACACATCACACTATGCCACAATAAGGGAACTCATCAACTGTAATAGCATACAATGAAAAAGGCCCAGTCTGAAATAGGCCTGAGAAGTTGGTCCACTTTCCATCCAGCAACCTTCCATGCTCTTATTCTGTGGGATAACACTAGATCTTACATTGGAATTTTTGCAGCTACAGATTTTTAAAAGGCACAGATGCTCACTCCCTAGCCTTAAACTACCAGAGATTGAAAGGGGGTGGGTGGGTGTTCCTGCCCAATACAGCAATTATATTTAGAAGCCATTGGCTTTTATGTCACTTGTCTGATTTGGAGACACTCGCTTTTTGTGTAGTTCAAGTGTTCTTCTCTGCTTGCCAGCTAGGCTTGTAGCCCAACAACCAATCAGCACAATTAGCTGAGCTGCCCAGAGGCTGGATTTCTCTACTGTTTGCTAAGCCAAAGCCTAATTTGACTCTGACTACCAACTAAAATGAGCCAAAAAGCAGTTAGGGGATATTTTCTAGCTAACTATGGCTTTTAATCATTGGAAAGTCATGACTTTTTCCATTTTCATGATGTTCCTCCTATCAATTCATAAAAGAAAAGGAAAGAACAACTACTTTTGGTCCTGCTGGCAACTATCTCAGTGAAATATATTATTTCTCACCACTATCATAAGGGCATAAGAATAAGCAAGCAGCTTCCATCAATACATGTCTGGGCTAGCATGACATATCCCAAGGGGTCTTTTATGTATTAATTTTTCTTCGTAACAATGGGACAAGCCATGAATGATTGACAGCAGCATAACTTAAGGATGCAACTGTTCAGCTATTCTTTCATTCTAATGTGTCAAGTACAAATCCATGAGATATTCATTTCCAGATCTAACTCCTTTAGCAATATTACCCAGCAGACCCTACATTTGCTTTAAAAGCTTTAGCCAAGCATATCATACTAGTCTACTTGTGAAGCAGGTATGAAGTAGGGATGCTTCAATGCACATTTACAGTATACTTGCATTCATCCAGATCATTGAAGCTTCAATGGAGCTTTGCTTCAAAACTATGAAGATGAGAAAAATATAGACATATCTATGGGTCCTTCTTGTCCTGCATTGGCATGCTGTAAGCCATCATTGCTTGTGTCATTTATTATATAGTTATTGTAGGTTTGGCCATGCTGGTGGAAAACTGTGAGACACTTCCATTGAAGGTCACCACAATAAGTCCTATATAGATCACAAAGAATCCATCAAGAAACAACTTGGTAGGTTTTCCTTTTGCCAAGAATGTTGGGGAAATGTAATCATTGGGGAACATAACTTTTTAAAATTGTGCACCTGGTCTTAAATATTAGACTAGGAGATGTGTTTTAAAAGGAAGTTGTGGTGATGGAGTTAGTAGAGATGGCAATATTGACTGCTTTGATTAAAGAAAAAAATTACAATTTTCTTTGATTAAAGAAAAATTTACAATTAGCTTTGTTTTTTCTTGGAAAAAACTTCTGGACTTTGTGCTTGAGGTGGGAACAAATGAAACTTTGATTTTGTGTTTTACCAATTAGTAGATATTTTGTTAGAAAAATGGCTAGTTTATATTACTGTATAAAAGTAAAAGGTTGAGGTTTGACGTTAGTATCTTATTCTACTGCACCAACCTGGAAGTCAACACTTTTTATTTATTACTTCCCCTTGCCCCACAATTGTCCCTTCCCTTTTTCCTCTCCTATCTTCCTCCTATTTTCTTTTATACTTTTATACTCTGTTTCCCCCAGAATAAATATCCCTTGATAATAAGCCCAATCAAGCTTTTGAGGGCATGGCAATAAGGACAAGCGGTTATTTTAGGGTTCAAAAAAAAATAAGACGGGGTCTTATTTTGTAGAAAACACTGTATTATATATTATAAACTAATTTTAAGAAAGGAAGTGATGGGACAAGTCAAAGATAGAAAAGGAAGAGCAAAGCCTAAATCTAAATTAAAATACCACTATTATGATTCTATTCAGAACGTTTATTTTATTCTTATGTCACATGAAGATAGCAATTTAAGTGCTGTAGAAGGAAGCAAAGCAAAGGCTACTGTTGTCCCAGGTCTGCAGATTCTGCACCACTTGATTACTCTATCTGCTTGTTCTTTTTTTCTCTCTCGTGATTCAAGCAAAATTGTTGCTCATCCCTTCATGATAAGCTCTACCGAATTTCTTGGAAGATCTCTCTATTTCATACAGTTTCAGGACAAAAGCCTTCAGGAAATGGCCAGTCTAAGAATGCAGACATTGCTAGGGAGGGAAGTGGTCTGTTGTTGTTGGTTTTTTGTGAACATTTCCCTTGAGCTGTTCCTTAGCAACAAGGAAGCAGAAAGCCTTGATAGTAGTCTCTGCGTAGGAGGAACTGAGCCAGGAGAAGATTGAGGGGAGACAGTTAACTCGTTTTTGTTTGTTTGTTTTTTCAAACATGTATAGGATAGTAGTAGTTTGTATAAAGATAACATAAGTGAAAAGTAACAATAAAAGAAGACAACAGGACAGTAGGACAGGGATGGTAGGCACAGTGGTGTGCTTATGCACGCCCATTACAGACCTCTTAGAAATGGGGAAAGGTCGATTGTAGGAACGTAGAAACATAGAAGATTGATGGCAGAAAAATACCTCATGGTCCATCTAGTCTGCCCTTATACTATTTCCTATATTTTATCTTAGGATGGATATAATAATAATAATAATAATAATAATAATAATAATAATAATAATAATTGCAACGACTCTGGCATATGCCAGTGAAAGTGGTCCCAGTGGTACTTGGCACGCTGGGCGCAGTACCAAAGGATCTCAGCGGACATTTGAAAACCATCGGAATTGACAAAATCTCCATCTGTCAATTGCAAAAGGCCGCTTTACTGGGATCGGCAAACATAATTCGCCACTACATCACGCAGTCCTAGGTGCTTGGGAAGCGGCCGACTGGTGATGAAATATGAAATCCAGCATAGTGATCACGTTTGCTGTGTTGTACTGACATAATAATAATAATAATAATAATAATAATAATAATAATAATAATAATAATAATAATATATTAGATTTGTATGCCACCCCTCTCCGAAGATTCGGGGCGGTTATATATGTTTATCCCAGACATGTTTAAATTCAGTTACT